>NC_092087.1:106657876-106846797 GCF_045679555.1 Salvelinus alpinus
GTAAATCTATTAGCTAACCACGTTAGCAAAAGACACCACTTTTTTTACTCCACCAGTTTTTTACTCCATCAGTAGCTATCACAAATTCGGCCAAATAAAGATATAAATAGCCACTAACCAAGAAAAAACCTCATCAGATGACAGTCTGATAACATATTTATGGTATAGGATAGGTTTTGTTAGAAAAAAGTGCATATTTCAGGTAGAAATCACAGTTTACAATTGCACCGACCATCACAACTCGACTAGAATTACTACAGAGAGCAACGTGTATGACCAATTTACTCATCATAAAACATTTCATAAAAATAGACAAAGCATAGAAATGGAAAGACACAGATCTTGTGATTTCAGACAATATTTCAGATTTTCTAAGCGTTTTACAGCGAAAACACAATAAATCGATAAGTTAGCATACCACATGTGCAAACGTTACCAGAGCATCGATTCCAGCCAAAGAGCGCTATAACGTAATCATCGCCAAAATATATTAATTTTTTCACTAACCTTCTCAGAATTCTTCCGATGACACTCCTGTAACATCATTTTACAACATACATATAGAGTTTGTTCGAAAATGTGCATATTTAGCCATACAAAACCGTGGTTATACAATGAAAATAGTAGCAAATCAAGCCTCAAAATGTCGGACGTCATCTTTCAGAGTGATCTAGTTTAATCGAAAGCTAATCATATACCTGACTAAAAAATACAGGGTTGACAGGAATCGAAAGACAAATTAGTTCTTAATGCAACCGCTGATTTACATTTCTAAAATTATCCTTACTGTGCAATACAGGGTTCGCCAAGTGAAGCGATAACAAACAAAATGGCGGATTATGCGTTTAAAATATTTCGACAGAACAACGATTTATCATATTAAATATTTCTTACTATGAGGTGATTTTCCATCAGATTCTTGGGCAATGTATCCTTTCTTGGGTCTAATCTTCTTTTGGTCGATAGATGTCCTCTGTCCTTCGAAATGTCCACTAACATCGACCGAGACCCCGAAACGTGCCCAAAGCTTCAAAGTGCACGACAAAGAAATTCCTCAAAATCGCACTAAACGGATATAAATTGCTATAAAACGGTTCAAATTAACTACATTATGATGTTTTTAACAACTATAACGAGTAAAAACATGACCGGAGAAATATTACTGGCTAAACAACCATTTGGAAGGAGGCAAGTCCGATGTCCATCTTGCGTAAGACGCGCGAAGGGAAAGAACGGTACTTCCACGTTTTGTTGTTTTATAGTGGCTCTGATTGCGCAATCGACTCCATTCAAAACGTCATGACGTACTGACACCCAGAGGAAGACGTAGGCAGTGTCGGTTTCTCCATAGCATTTACAGGCACCTTAAAACCGACCCCAGATCAGGGGTCAAAATTTCTGAAATCTGACTCCCTGTCAGGAAAAGTGCTGTAGAAGTAGTTCTGTACCACTCAGAGACAAAATTCCAACGGCTATAGAAACTAGAAAGTGTTTTCTATCCAATAATAACAATAATATGCATATTGTACGATCAAGAATTGAGCACGAGGCAGTTTAATTTGGAGACCAAAAAATGCTAATGCGGAACAGCACCCCCTATAGTTGCAAGAAGTTAACGTGTGTGTGTGTGTCTCCTAGGGATCTGAAGCTGGACAACGTGATGCTGGATGCAGAAGGTCACATTAAGATCGCTGACTTTGGGATGTGTAAAGAGAACATGTTAGACGGTGTCACCACCAAGACCTTCTGTGGGACCCCAGACTACATCGCTCCTGAGGTAATGGTCTCTTCTGTTCTTGAGCTCCCTATCCTCTTCTTTCTCCCCTCCCCTTAGTACTCTATCCTCCTCCTATCTCATCCCTCTCCTCCCCCCTTAGTCCTCTCTCCTCCTCCTATCTCATCCCTCTATCCTCCTCCTATCTCATCCCTCTCTCCTCCTCCTATCTCATCCCTCTCTCCTCCCCCCTTAGTCCTCTATCCTCCTCCTATCTCATCCCTCTCCTCCCCCCTTAGTCCTCTATCCTCCTCCTATCTCATCCCTCTCTCCTCCCCCCCTTAGTCCTCTCTCCTCCTCCTATCTCATCCCTCTCTCCTCCCCATTAGTCCTCTATCCTCCTATCTCCTTCCTCTCTCCTCCCCCATTAGTCCTCTATCCTCCTCATATCTCATCCCTCTATCCTCCTCCTATCTCATCCCTCTCTCCTCCTCCTATCTCATCCCTCTATCCTCCTCCTATCTCATCCCTCTCTCCTCCTCCTATCTCATCCCTCTCTCCTCTCCTCCAGATCATAGCTTACCAGCCCTATGGGAAGTCCGTGGACTGGTGGGCCTTTGGAGTTCTGCTTTACGAGATGCTGGCTGGACAGGTAGGGGTGTGTGTGTATGGGTGTGGGTGTGGGGGGAGGGGGTACATAGTCTTACAGTACGTAGTGCAGAATGTCAGCCGTGTCCTCTCAGCGGTGCTCTGTGTGTCCCTCCCCAGCCTCCGTTCGATGGCGAGGATGAGGATGAGTTGTTTCAGTCCATCATGGAGCACCACGTCTCCTACCCCAAGTCCATGTCCAAGGAGGCTGTCGCCATCTGCAAAGGGGTGAGTATACACACTTACACTCTCTCACTCTCTCTCACACACAAACACACACTCTGACCTCTGACCCCTGTCTCTAGTTGATGACTAAGCACCCAGGGAAACGTCTGGGCTGTGGTCCGGAGGGGGAGAGGGATATAAAGGAGCACGCCTTCTTCCGTTACATGGACTGGGACAAACTGGAGAACAAGGAAGTCCAGCCGCCCTTCAAACCCAAAGCTGTGAGTCTAACCTATATAACCTATCTATATATATAGCCCTCTATACACTCATTATAACTACCTACTACCCCTTCAAACCCAAAGCTGTGAGTCTAACCTTTATAACCTATCTCTATCTACATATATATATATATATATATAACCCTCTATACACTCATTATAACTACCTACTACCCCTTCAAACCCAAAGCTGTGAGTCTAACCTTTATAACCTATCTCTATCTACATATATATATATATATATAGCCCTTTCCCCTCATTATAACTACCTACCACCCTTCAAACCCAAAGTTGTGAGTCTAACCTATATAACCTCTCTCTCTCTCTCTATATATATAGCCCTCTATACCCTCATTATAACTATATAACTACCTACTACCTCTTCAAACCCTAAGCTGTAGAATAGATCCACTAGATCTCTAAACTGTACAATAGATCCACTAGATCTCTAAGCTGTAGAATAGATCCACTAGATCTCTAAGCTGTAGAATAGTTCCACTAGATCTCTAAGCTGTAGAATAGTTCCACTAGATCTCTAAGCTGTATAATAGTTCCACTAGATCTCTAAGCTGTAGAATAGATCCACTAGATCTCTAAGCTGTAGAATAGATCCACTAGATCTCTAAGCTGTAGAATAGATCCACTAGATCTCTAAGCTGTAGAATAGTTCCACTAGATCTCTAAGCTGTAGAATAGTTCCACTAGATCTCTAAGCTGTAGAATAGTTCCACTAGATCTCTAAGCTGTAGAATAGTTCCACTAGATCTCTAAGCTGTAGAATAGATCCACTAGATCTCTAAGCTGTAGAATAGTTCCACTAGATCTCTAAGCTGTAGAATAGTTCCACTAGATCTCTAAGCTGTAGAATAGATCCACTAGATCTCTAAGCTGTAGAATAGTTCCACTAGATCTCTAAGCTGTAGAATAGATCCACTAGATCTCTAAGCTGTAGAATAGTTCCACTAGATCTCTAAGCTGTAGAATAGATCCACTAGATCTCTAAGCTGTAGAATAGATCCACTAGATCTCTAAGCTGTAGAATAGTTCCACTAGATCTCTAAGCTGTAGAATAGTTCCACTAGATCTCTAAGCTGTAGAATAGTTCCACTAGATCTCTAAGCTGTAGAATAGATCCACTAGATCTCTAAGCTGTAGAATAGTTCCACTAGATCTCTAAGCTGTAGAATAGTCCCACTAGATCTCTAAGCTGTAGAATAGATCCACTAGATCTCTAAGCTGTAGAATAGATCCACTAGATCTCTAAGCTGTAGAATAGTTCCACTAGATCTCAGGGGATTAAATACTTACCTAATCAATAAATATTTATTTTTCATAAATGTTTTACAAATGTTACAATTTTTCTTCCAATTTGACATTCCAGAGTATTTTGTGTAGATTGTTGATTAAAACAATTACAATTAAATCCATTTGAATCCACTTTGTAACACAACAAAATGTGGGGAAATAGTCAAGGGTTGTGAATACTTTCTGAAGGCAAGTCAAACAGCGATTGGTTCATTCCTCCCCCAAGCCCTGCCCACAAACCTCAAACCTCAAATATCATCCGCCATTAGTCTGAGCCAACAGATGCCAATGTCTCATTGAGGGGGTTCCATTAATCTGACCCAGGCTCCAGGGTAGGCGTCTCATTGAGGGGGTTCCATTAATCTGACCCAGGCTCCAGGGTAGGCGTCTCATTGACAGGGTTCCATTAATCTGACCCAGGCTCCAGGGTAGGCGTCTCATTGAGGGGATTCCATTAATCTGACCCAGGCTCCAGGGTAGGCGTCTCATTGAGGGGATTCCAATAATCTGACCCAGGCTCCAGGGTAGAGGTCTCATTGAGGGATTCCATTAATCTGACCCAGGCTCCAGGGTAGGCGTCTCATTGAGGGGATTCCATTAATCTGACCCAGGCTCCAGGGTAGGCGTCTTATTGAGGGATTCCATTAATCTGACCCAGGCTCCAGGGTAGGCGTCTCATTGAGGGGATTCCATTAATCTGACCCAGGGTAGGCGTCTTATTGAGGGGATTCCATTAATCTGACCCAGGCTCCAGGGTAGGCGTCTCATTGAGGGGATTCCATTAATCTGACCCAGGGTAGGCGTCTCATTGAGGCGGTTCCATTAATCTGACCCAGGCTCCAGGGTAGAGGTCTCATTGAGGGGATTCCATTAATCTGACCCAGGCTCCAGGGTAGGCGTCTCATTGAGGGGATTCCATTAATCTGACCCAGGCTCCAGGGTAGGCGTCTCATTGAGGGGGTTCCATTAATCTGACCCAGGCTCCAGGGTAGGCGTCTCATTGAGGGGATTCCATTAATCTGACCCAGGCTCCAGGGTAGGCGTCTCATTGAGGGGATTCCAATAATCTGACCCAGGCTCCAGGGTAGGCGTCTCATTGAGGGGGTTCCATTAATCTGACCCAGGGTAGGCGTCTCATTGAGGGGGTTCCATTAATCTGACCCAGGGTAGGCGTCTCATTGAGGGGGTTCCATTAATCTGACCCAGGGTAGGCGTCTCATTGAGGGGTTCCATTAATCTGACCCAGGCTCCAGGGTAGGCGTCTTATTGAGGGGGTTCCATTAATCTGACCCAGGCTCCATGGTAGGAGTCTCATTGAGGGGATTCCAATAATCTGACCCAGGCTCCAGGGTAGGCGTCTCATTGAGGGGATTCCACTAAGCAGGTAGCCTAGTGGTTAGAGCGTTGGACTTGTAACCGAAAGGTTGCTAGATCAAATCCCTGAGCTGACAAGGTAAAAATCTGTTGTTCTGCCCCTGAACAAGGCAGTGTTCCTAGGCCGTCATTGTAAATAAGAATTTGTTCTTAACTGACTTGCCTTGTTAAATAAATAAAGGTTTTTAGAAAGTCTGCTCCAGGGTAGGTGTTTTTTGCACCGGGTCAAAGTTAATTGCATTAGTTTAGGAACCAGGCTGCTTCCTGGGTGTGAACCAGGTTCCCCGTTCAAAGCCCAGGGTGAAGTCGTCTCAAAACAAAGTGACTAAATTAAACACGTGGAGTGAAGAGTAGGATTGTGTGTTTTGCAAAAGTGATTTTTTTAAATTAAAACGCTTTATGTGCCTTCCTAATGAAAACTAGTTTGAAAATTAAAACATATTTGATGGAAAAGAGGTGTTGTATGTTTCTGGTCGATGTACCATGATGCCTTGTTGACAACATGACCGGGCAGATTACTGTTCTGTTAGAGAAGGCTGCTCCTCCCTCACCGCCCGGTCACATCACAGGCCTCAGCCCGGTGTCCCTCAGCCCGGTGTCCCTCAGCCCGGTGTCCCTCAGCCCGGTGTCCCTGAGCCCGGTGTCCCTCAGCCCGGTGTCCCTCAGCCCGGTGTCCCTCAGCCCGGTGTCCCTCAGCCCGGTGTCCCTCAGCCCAGCATAATTGAACCCACTGGTTTGCGTTGTCGCTACGTCACAGGATGCTGAGGCTTCATTGGCTCATTTGAACCAATGAAAGTCCAAGGATGTCCGGTCCGAATTGTGATTGGTTGGCTGATTTATTATCCAATCCAATATTCTCATTCTTACGTCACTAGTCCATTCATCCAATGACCAGCTTTTACCCCTTGAGGTTCTGTTATTTATTTTTTTCCTTCAGGGTCGTGTTAAGTTGGCATGAAATGAATCAGCACCACACTGGTGGAAAAAAAGTATAATTATATTCTGTTGTGGATGAGGACCGGATGACTCTCCATCCATCTACATTATATTTATATTATGTTGTGGATGAGGACCGGATGACTCTCCATCCATCTACATTATATTTATATTATGTTGTGGATGAGGACTGGATGACTCTCCATCCATCTACATTATATTTATATTATGTTGTGGATGAGGACCGGATGACTCTCCGTCTACTTCATTATATTTATATTATGTTGTGGATGAGGACCGGATGACTCTCCATCCATCTACATTATATTTATATTATGTTGTGGATGAGGACCGGATGACTCTCCATCCATCTTCATTATATTTATATTATGTTGTGGATGAGGACCGGATGACTCTCCATCCATCCATCTTCATTATATTTATATTATGTTGTGGATGAGGACCGGATGACTCTCCATCCATCTACATTATATTTATATTATGTTGTGGATGAGGACCGGATGACTCCGTCTACTTCATTATATTTATATTATGTTGTGGATGAGGACTGGATGACTCTCCATCCATCTACATTATATTTATATTATGTTGTGGATGAGGACCGGATGACTCTCTGTCCATCTCCATTATATTTATATTATGTTGTGGATGAGGACCGGATGACTCTCCATCCATCTACATTATATTTATATTCTGTTGTGGATGAGGACCGGATGACTCTCCGTCCATCTACTTCATTATATTTATATTCTGTTGTGGATGAGGACCGGATGACTCTCCGTCCATCTACTTCATTATATTTATATTCTGTTGTGGATGAGGACCGGATGACTCTCCGTCCATCTACTTCATTATATTTATATTATGTTGTGGATGAGGACCGGATGACTCTCCGTCCATCTACATTATATTTATATTATGTTGTGGATGAGGACCGGATGACTCCGTCTACTTCATTATATTTATATTATGTTGTGGATGAGGACCGGATGACTCTCCGTCCATCTACTTCATTATATTTATATTCTGTTGTGGATGAGGACCGGATGACTCTCCATCCATCTACATTATATTTATATTATGTTGTGGATGAAGGCCGGATGACTCTCCGTCCATCTACATTATATTTATATTATGTTGTGGATGAGGACCGGATGACTCTCCGTCTACTTCATTATATTTATATTATGTTGTGGATGAGGACCGGATGACTCTCCATCTACTTCATTATATTTATATTATGTTGTGGATGAGGACCGGATGACTCTCCGTCCATCTACTTCATTATATTTATATTCTGTTGTGGATGAGGACCGGATGACTCTCCGTCCATCTACATTATATTTATATTATGTTGTGGATGAGGACCGGATGACTCTCCGTCTACTTCATTATATTTATATTATGTTGTGGATGAGGACCGGATGACTCTCCATCTACTTCATTATATTTATATTATGTTGTGGATGAGGACCGGATGACTCTCCCTCCATCTACATTATATTTATATTATGTTGTGGATGAGGACCGGATGACTCTCCGTCCATCTACTTCATTATATTTATATTCTGTTGTGGATGAGGACCGGATGACTCCGTCTACTTCATTATATTTATATTATGTTGTGGATGAGGACCGGATGACTCCGTCTACTTCATTATATTTATATTATGTTGTGGATGAGGACCGGATGACTCTCCGTCCATCTACTTCATTATATTTATATTCTGTTGTGGATGAGGACCGGATGACTCTCCATCCATCTACATTATATTTATATTATGTTGTGGATGAAGGCCGGATGACTCTCCGTCTACTTCATTATATTTATATTATGTTGTGGATGAGGACCGGATGACTCTCCATCCATCTACATTATATTTATATTATGTTGTGGATGAGGACCGGATGACTCTCCATCCATCTCCATTATATTTATCTTCTGTTTCTCCTCTACTTTCTGTGTTTTTATTTCATCCATCCATCCCTCTTCTCTCTCCCTCCTCCACAGTGTGGTCGCGAAGCAGAGAACTTTGACCGTTTCTTTACACGCCACCCCCCCGTCTTGACCCCCCCTGACCAGGAGGTCATCATGAACCTGGACCAGGAAGAGTTCCAGGGATTCTCATTTGTTAACCCAGAGTACCCCGACATGGACTGACCAATCACAGCGCTGCATTAGCTCCATGATCCTGCCCCCTTCTTCCAGATCTCATCTCATTTCCAGGATATGTTTTAGGACCAAGGGTGTGTCCCAATCACCTTTCCTCCCTCTTGAGCGTGCCCCTTGTCCACTACTCCCGAGTGGCGCGGCGGTCTAAGGCACTGCATCTCAGTGCAAGAAGCGTCACTACAGTCCCTGGTTCAAATCTAGGCTTTATTACAGCGGTCTAAGACACTGTATCTCAGTGCTAGAGTCGTCACTACAGACCCTGGTTCAAATCCAGGCTGTATCACACCCGGCCGTGATCGGGAGTCCTAATAGGGCGGCGCACGATTGGCCCAGCGTCGTCCAGTTCAGGCCGGGGGTTTGACCGTCATTATAAATAAGAATTTGTTCTTAACTGACTTGTCTAGTTAAATGAAGGTTAAATAAATAAAATAAAAAATAAACACAAATGTAAAAACATTGTATTGGTGTAAAGCTGGAATAGAGCTTCCATTTTACCACTCATTTCCTTTCAAGTGAACAAGTGCATACTTTGGGAGAGAAGGGGAGAGAATTGGGACATAGCCTAGTCCCTACTACCCTTATCTACTGTTCAAACCCTAACCTAAACACAGATCTAGGATCAGATTCCCCCCAATGCCCCAGTCTGAACCATTATGGAGATCTGACCTCTGATCAGCGGTTAAAGACAACTTCTACTCAACAGAACAGAAGGACCCAATGTGTCTATGAAATCCTATAAATGCTGAATCCAATCGATTTTAACTCATCGATAATCAAATCAATTACATTCCACCATCAACCAATCAAATGACCTCCCACTGTTCTGGGACCAATATTGACCGACTGATCGAACTGATCGACTTTCTACTATTAATGATCAATCAGGGTATTGTTTTTTGTATTGATTAGGGATTTACTGTCAGAATACTAGAATTGTTATGACGTGTTAGCATGTTAGCATCATGTTATTACAGGGAGGGAGGCTGAATATACGTAGCCTCCTTGGTACTGTCACCACCACCACCTCACACACTATGTTACGTTACTGTAAAACTGTGCCAAAGCAGGGTCAGAGTTCAGGGTCCAGTGTCCTTCGTTACCAGGGAGACACACTGCAGCCATTTTGTGCCACAGAGCCCAACAACCACACCTCAGAATAGTATTCACTGCAACTGGAAACGCACAGACACACTGCAGCCATTTTGTGCCACAGAGCCCAACAACCACACCTCAGAATAGCAGTCACTGCAACTGGAAACGCACAGACACACCAGGGTTCATCTCCAGTAGTCTGTCAACCCGGTCCAACCACCCATCTCTAGATATCGCTCTGAGACCAGGGCCCATTCCCTCTATAGTGACCTGTTATCGATCAGAGAGGGCCCATTCCCTCTATAGTGACCTGCTATTGACCAGAGAGGGCCCATTCCCTCTATAGTGACCTGCTATTGACCAGAGAGGGCCCATTCCCTCTATAGTGACCTGCTATTGACCAGAGAGGGCCCATTCCCTCTATAGTGACCTGCTATTGACCAGAGAGGGCCCATTCCCTCTATAGTGACCTGCTATTGACCAGAGAGGGCCCATTCCCTCTATAGTGACCTGCTATTGACCAGAGAGGGCCCATTCCCTCTATAGTGACCTGTTATTGACCAGAGAGGGCCCATTCCCTCTATAGTGACCTGTTATCGATCAGGTCCCATTCCCTCTATAGTGACCTGTTATCGATCAGGGCCCATTCCCTCTATAGTGACCTGTTATCGATCAGGTCCCATTCCCTCTATAGTGACCTGTTATCGATCAGGGCCCATTCCCTCTATAGTGACCTGTTATCGATCAGGGCCCATTCCCTCTATAGTGACCTGTTATCGATCAGGGCCCATTCCCTCTATAGTGACCTGTTATCGATCAGGGCCCTGGCCCAGTAGAAAGTAGTGCACTGCATAGGGAGATCAGTGTGTGATTTCAGATGCTGTGTAGGAATTATCTGACCACTGCCAAACAGGGATGTTATACATGATACTTAACCAGGGGAGTTAGTTAGTACTGGTTTAGTTAACCATGGTGTTAGTTAGTACTAGTTTAGTTAACTAGGGGGTTTGTTAGTTAGTACTTGGTTAGTTAACCAGGGGGGTTAGTTAGTACTAGGTTAGTTAACTGGTTATTAGTACCGGGGGGGTGGGAGGTGTTCTGTAACTGTTTAAAGAGATATCTGATTATATTACCGTGCAGTTAAATGTGTCAAACAGGAAAATACTGGAACATTTTTTTTCTTGTGTCAAGAGTGACTGGGTATGATGAGGAGGATTACAATGATGATGAGGATGATAACGATGAGAATGAGGATAATGATGATGTTGATAATGAGGATGATGACAATGAGGATGATGATAATGAGGATAATGATGATGTTGATAATGAGGATGGTAAATGAGGATAATGAGGATGTTGATAATGAGGATGGTAAATGAGGATAATGAGGATGTTGATAATGAGGGTGGTATTAATGAGGATGTTGATAATGAGGATGTTGATGATGTTGATAATGATAATGAGGATGATGCTGATAATGAGGATGATAATGAGGTTAATGATGATGTTGATAATGAGGATGATGATGGCTGAATCTTGTTTTGTGTGTCTGCTGAGCTAAAGGCTATAGGCCTTATCTGATCTTGTTTTGTGTGTCCGCTGAGCTAAAGGCTATAGGCCTCATCTGATCTTGGGGAGTTAACTCAAGTGTCTACTGTCTTACAGGAAACTTACAGAGATGTGTAACGATGTAGGGAGAGGGGGTGTGTCGTTGATCTTGTAAGTGTAAATCTGTCTTCTGATTGGATAATATAATATAACTCAACTCACCTCCTGGTGCCTAACGTCTCAACCAGCGTACTGCTCTCTGTCTCATTACACACACACACACACACACACACACACACACACACACACACACACACACACACACACACACACACACACACACACACACACACATCCTAGTCCACATAGAAACCCCTTGAGAAGCAGACTGTCTACTAGTCCACATAGAAACCCCTTGAGAAGCAGACTGTCTACTAGTCCACATAGAAACCCCTTGAGAAGCAGACTGTCTCCTAGTCCACATAGAAACCCCTTGAGAAGCAGACTGTCTACTAGTCCACATAGAAACCCCTTGAGAAGCAGACTGTCTCCTAGTCTACATAGAAACCCCTTGAGAAGCAGACTGTCTCCTAGTCCACATAGAAACCCCTTGAGAAGCAGACTGTCTCGTAGTCCACATAGAAACCCCTTGAGAAGCAGACTGTCACCTAGTCCCCATAGAAACCCCTTGAGAAGCAGACTGTCTCCTAGTCCACATAGAAACCCCTTGAGAAGCAGACTGTCTACTAGTCCACATAGATACCCCTTGAGAAGCAGACTGTCTACTAGTACACATAGAAACCCCTTGAGAAGCAGACTGTCTCCTAGTCCACATAGAAACCCCTTGAGAAGCAGACTGTCTACTAGTCCACATAGAAACCCCTTGAGAAGCAGACTGTCTCCTAGTCCACATAGAAACCCCTTGAGAAGCAGACTGTCTCCTAGTCTACATAGAAACCCCTTGAGGAGCAGACTGTCTCCTAGTCCACATAGAAACCCCTTGAGAAGCAGACTGTCTACTAGTCCACATAGAAACCCCTTGAGAAGCAGACTGTCTACTAGTCTACATAGAAACCCCTTGAGGAGCAGACTGTCTACTAGTCCACATAGAAACCCCTTGAGGAGCAGACTGTCTACTAGTCCACATAGAAACCCCTTGAGAAGCAGACTGTCTACTAGTCCACATAGAAACCCCTTGAGAAGCAGACTGTCTACTAGTCCACATAGAAACCCCTTGAGGAGCAGACTGTCTACTAGTCCACATAGAAACCTCTTGAGGAGCAGACTGTCTACTAGTCCACATAGAAACCCCTTGAGAAGCAGACTGTCTACTAGTCCACATAGAAACCCCTTGAGAAGCAGACTGTCTACTAGTCCACATAGAAACCCCTTGAGAAGCAGACTGTCTCCTAGTCCACATAGAAAATCCTTGAGAAGCAGACTGTCTCCTAGTCCACATAGAAACCCCTTGAGAAGCAGACTGTCTACTAGTCCACATAGAAACCCCTTGAGGAGCAGACTGTCTCCTAGTCCACATAGAAACCCCTTGAGAAGCAGACTGTCTACTAGTCCACATAGAAACCCCTTGAGAAGCAGACTGTCTACTAGTCCACATAGAAACCCCTTGAGAAGCAGACTGTCTCCTAGTCCACATAGAAACCCCTTGAGAAGCAGACTGTCTACTAGTCCACATAGAAACCCCTTGAGAAGCAGACTGTCTACTAGTCCACATAGAAACCCCTTGAGAAGCAGACTGTCTACTAGTCCACATAGAAACCCCTTGAGAAGCAGACTGTCTCCTAGTCCACATAGAAACCCCTTGAGAAGCAGACTGTCTCCTAGTCTACATAGAAACCCCTTGAGAAGCAGACTGTCTACTAGTCCACATAGAAACCCCTTGAGAAGCAGACTGTCTACTAGTCTACATAGAAACCCCTTGAGAAGCAGACTGTCTACTAGTCCACATAGAAACCCCTTGAGAAGCAGACTGTCTACTAGTCCACATAGAAACCCCTTGAGAAGCAGACTGTCTCCTAGTCCACATAGAAACCCCTTGAGAAGCAGACTGTCTCCTAGTCCACATAGAAACCCCTTGAGAAGCAGACTGTCTACTAGTCCACATAGAAACCCCTTGGGAAGCAGACTGTCTACTAATCCACATAGAAACCCCTTGAGAAGCAGACTGTCTACTAGTCCACATAGAAACCCCTTGAGAAGCAGACTGTCTACTAGTCCACATAGAAACCCCTTGAGGAGCAGACTGTCTCCTAGTCCACATAGAAACCCCCTGAGGAGCAGACTGTCTCCTAGTCCACGTAGAAACCCCTTGAGAAGCAGACTGTCTCCTAGTCCACATAGAAACCCCTTGAGAAGCAGACTGTCTCCTAGTCCACATAGAAACCCCTTGAGAAGCAGACTGTCTACTAGTCTACATAGAAACCCCTTGAGAAGCAGACTGTCTCCTAGTCCACATAGAAACCCCTTGAGAAGCAGACTGTCTACTAGTCCACATAGAAACCCCTTGAGAAGCAGACTGTCTACTAGTCCACATAGAAACCCCTTGAGAAGCAGACTGTCTACTAGTCCACATAGAAACCCCTTGAGAAGCAGACTGTCTCCTAGTCCACATAGAAACCCCTTGAGAAGCAGACTGTCTACTAGTCCACATAGAAACCCCTTGAGAAGCAGACTGTCTCCTAGTCTACATAGAAACCCCTTGAGAAGCAGACTGTCTCCTAGTCCACATAGAAACCCCTTGAGAAGCAGACTGTCTCGTAGTCCACATAGAAACCCCTTGAGAAGCAGACTGTCACCTAGTCCCCATAGAAACCCCTTGAGAAGCAGACTGTCTCCTAGTCCACATAGAAACCCCTTGAGAAGCAGACTGTCTACTAGTCCACATAGATACCCCTTGAGAAGCAGACTGTCTACTAGTACACATAGAAACCCCTTGAGAAGCAGACTGTCTCCTAGTCCACATAGAAACCCCTTGAGAAGCAGACTGTCTACTAGTCCACATAGAAACCCCTTGAGAAGCAGACTGTCTACTAGTCTACATAGAAACCCCTTGAGGAGCAGACTGTCTACTAGTCCACATAGAAACCCCTTGAGGAGCAGACTGTCTACTAGTCCACATAGAAACCCCTTGAGAAGCAGACTGTCTACTAGTCCACATAGAAACCCCTTGAGAAGCAGACTGTCTACTAGTCCACATAGAAACCCCTTGAGGAGCAGACTGTCTACTAGTCCACATAGAAACCTCTTGAGGAGCAGACTGTCTACTAGTCCACATAGAAACCCCTTGAGAAGCAGACTGTCTACTAGTCCACATAGAAACCCCTTGAGAAGCAGACTGTCTACTAGTCCACATAGAAACCCCTTGAGAAGCAGACTGTCTCCTAGTCCACATAGAAAATCCTTGAGAAGCAGACTGTCTCCTAGTCCACATAGAAACCCCTTGAGAAGCAGACTGTCTACTAGTCCACATAGAAACCCCTTGAGGAGCAGACTGTCTCCTAGTCCACATAGAAACCCCTTGAGAAGCAGACTGTCTACTAGTCCACATAGAAACCCCTTGAGAAGCAGACTGTCTACTAGTCCACATAGAAACCCCTTGAGAAGCAGACTGTCTCCTAGTCCACATAGAAACCCCTTGAGAAGCAGACTGTCTACTAGTCCACATAGAAACCCCTTGAGAAGCAGACTGTCTACTAGTCCACATAGAAACCCCTTGAGAAGCAGACTGTCTACTAGTCCACATAGAAACCCCTTGAGAAGCAGACTGTCTCCTAGTCCACATAGAAACCCCTTGAGAAGCAGACTGTCTCCTAGTCTACATAGAAACCCCTTGAGAAGCAGACTGTCTACTAGTCCACATAGAAACCCCTTGAGAAGCAGACTGTCTACTAGTCTACATAGAAACCCCTTGAGAAGCAGACTGTCTACTAGTCCACATAGAAACCCCTTGAGAAGCAGACTGTCTACTAGTCCACATAGAAACCCCTTGAGAAGCAGACTGTCTCCTAGTCCACATAGAAACCCCTTGAGAAGCAGACTGTCTCCTAGTCCACATAGAAACCCCTTGAGAAGCAGACTGTCTACTAGTCCACATAGAAACCCCTTGAGAAGCAGACTGTCTACTAATCCACATAGAAACCCCTTGAGAAGCAGACTGTCTACTAGTCCACATAGAAACCCCTTGAGAAGCAGACTGTCTACTAGTCCACATAGAAACCCCTTGAGGAGCAGACTGTCTCCTAGTCCACATAGAAACCCCCTGAGGAGCAGACTGTCTCCTAGTCCACGTAGAAACCCCTTGAGAAGCAGACTGTCTCCTAGTCCACATAGAAACCCCTTGAGAAGCAGACTGTCTCCTAGTCCACATAGAAACCCCTTGAGAAGCAGACTGTCTACTAGTCTACATAGAAACCCCTTGAGAAGCAGACTGTCTCCTAGTCCACATAGAAACCCCTTGAGAAGCAGACTGTCTACTAGTCCACATAGAAACCCCTTGAGAAGCAGACTGTCGACTAGTCTACATAGAAACCCCTTGAGAAGCAGACTGTCTCCTAGTCCACATAGAAACCCCTTGAGAAGCAGACTGTCTACTAGTCCACATAGAAACCCCTTGAGGAGCAGACTGTCTCCTAGTCCACATAGAAACCCCTTGAGAAGCAGACTGTCTCCTAGTCTACATAGAAACCCCTTGAGAAGCAGACTGTCTACTAGTCCACATAGAAACCCCTTGAGAAGCAGACTGTCTCCTAGTCCACATAGAAACCCCTTGAGGAGCAGACTGTCTCCTAGTCTACATAGAAACCCCTTGAGGAGCAGACTGTCTACTAGTCCACATAGAAACCCCTTGAGGAGCAGACTCAGTGTACTCGTCCCTGGCTGTCCATAGGGGTGTGATGACATCACCCTCAGCAGCTGGTGTGTAAACCCCAGCAGGTCCCAGGAGACCAGGGGCTAGAGTTTGGACCTTTTCCCCGACCGGTCCGCTGGATATGGGGCTGCTGGGTGGGCAGGGCCCCCTGGGGCTGAGGGGCCGAGAGGAGAGATGGAGAGCAGAAGGTAGGAAATAAACAAGTGTTCCCGGAAACTATCTCTTCTCTCTCCGTTCCTCTCTTCCTGAGTCTTTCTGTATGTCCTTCTATAGCTCTCTCACTCTGCTGGTCTGTAACGGTCTGTCTCTGCCAGTCTGTAACATCCTCTCTCTGCTGGTCTGTAACACTCTCACTCTGCTGGTCTGTAACACCCTGTCTCTGCTGGTCTGTAACGGCCTGTCTCTGCCAGTATGTAACAGTCTGTCTCTCTGGCAGTCTGTAAAACCCTGTCTCTGCCAGTCTGTAACGGCCTGTCTCTGCCAGTATGTAACAGTCTGTCTCTCTGGCAGTCTGTAAAACCCTGTCTCTGCCAGTATGTAACGGCCTGTCTCTGCCAGTATGTAACAGTCTGTCTCTCTGCCAGTCTGTAACGGCCTGTCTCTGCCAGTATGTAACAGTCTGTCTCTCTGGCAGTCTGTAAAACCCTGTCTCTGCCAGTATGTAACATCCTGTCTCTGTAACGGTCTGTCTCTCTGCTGGTCTGTAACACCCTCACTCTGCCGGTCTGTAACATCCTGTCTCTGTAACGGTCTGTCTCTCTGCCGGTCTGTAACACCCTCTCTCTGTAACGGTCTGTCTCTCTGCCAGTCTGTAACGGTCTCTCTGCCAGTATGTAACAGTCTGTCTCTCTGCCAGTCTGTAACGGTCTGTCTCTCTGCCAGTCTGTAACGCTCTGTCTCTCTGCCAGTCTGTAACGGTCTGTCCCTCTGCCAGTATGTAACAGTCTGTCTCTCTGCCAGTCTGTAACGCTCTGTCTCTCTGCCAGTCTGTAACGGTCTGTCCCTCTGCCAGTATGTAACAGTCTGTCTCTCTGCCAGTCTGTAACGGTCTGTCTCTCTGCCAGTCTGTAACGGTCTGTCCCTCTGCCAGTCTGTAACGGTCTGTCCCTCTGCCAGTCTGTAACGGTCTGTCCCTCTACCAGTCTGTAACGGTCTGTCCCTCTGCCAGTCTGTAACGGTCTGTCCCTCTGCCAGTCTGTCTTTAAGTCTATGCCATAGTCTATCAGTCTGTTGCTTGTCTGTACCGGGGTCTGTATATTTTCTCTCCTCTCAGGTTGTCTGTTGACTTTTCTATGTTCTGTAGACTTAGGAGTCTCCTGGGTGATCCTGTCTGTTCAGTGGGTGGTCTGGTGTCTCCGGTCTCCCGGGTGATATTGTCTGTTCAGTGGGTGGTCTGGTGTCTCCGGTCTCCCGGGTGATATTGTCTGTTCAGTGGGTGGTCTGGTGTCTCCGGTCTCCTGGGTGATATTGTCTTTGTCCTCTGTCCTCTGTCTCTGTCTCTCTCTGTCCTCTGCCTCTGTCTCTGTTCACATTAACATTACTGTTATTGTGCTCTCAGCTGCTCTGGGGCTGCACCCCCCTGTCTTCACTTTGGTGCGGTCCGTCTGTTCTGTCCTAGGTGTGGGGCTGTACGGCCTCAGTTCGTAGAGAGGGGTGTGTCGTGCTTGAACACCTCTCTTCCTTCAATTCATCCTCAGAACCTGTGTGCTGATTGGCTTTCTCTATCTCTCTCTTCCTTTCTCTCTCTCTCTCTCTCCTTCTCCCTCCTTCCTTTCTCTCTCTCTCTCTGAGCAGGCTCGATTTCAGTCATGTTTCTAATTAATTGTCTGTTCAGAGATCAATAACCAGATTTAAAATAACATATCTTCTTCTCTCTCCCCTCTCTTTCTTCCCTCCTCTCCCTCCTCCCCTCCCTCCCTCCCTCTCTCCTTTCTCCCTCTAACAGAAGAACCGTCGGGACACAGGGAACTTTGATAAAGAGTTCACTAAGATGGCGGTGGAACTGACTCCTACAGACAAACTGTTCATAATGAACCTCGATCAGAACGAATTCCATGGATTCTCCTATACCAACCCAGAGTACATTATACAGGTTTAACCCTATAGATGAAATCACATGAGACACACCAACCCAGAGTACATTATACAGGTTTAACCCTATAGATGAAATCACATGACACACCAACCCAGAGTACATTATACAGGTTTAACCCTATAGATGAAATAACATGATACACACCAACCCAGAGTACATTATACAGGTTTAACCCTATAGATGAAATAACATGAGACACACCAACCCAGAGTACATTATACAGGTTTAACCCTATAGATTAAATAACATGATACCCACCAACCCAGAGTACATCACACAGGTTTAACCCTATAGATGAAATCACATGATACTCACCAACCCAGAGTACATTATACAGGTTTAACCCTATAGATGAAATAACATGATACACACCAACCCAGAGTACATTATACAGGTTTAACCCTATAGATGAAATAACATGATACTCACCAACCCAGAGTACATTATACAGGTTTAACCCTATAGATGAAATAACATGATACACACCAACCCAGAGTACATTATACAGGTTTAACCCTATAGATGAAATTCCATGAGACACACCAGCCCAGAGTACATTATACAGGTTTAACCCTATAGATTAAATAACATGATACCCACCAACCCAGAGTACATCATACAGGTTTAACCCTATAGATTATACATTACCTGTCAAAAGTTGGGCCACACCTACTCATTCAAAGGTTTTTATTTTTAATATTTTCTACATTGTAGAATAATAGTGAAGACATCAAAACTATGAAATAACACATATGGAATCATGTAGTAGTAACCAAAAAAAGTGTTAAACAAATCTAAATATATTTGAGATTTGAGATTTTTCAAAGTAGCCACCCTTTGCCTTGATGACGGCTTTGAACACTCTTGGCATTCTCTCAACCAGCTTCACGAGGTAGTCACCTGGAATACATTCAATTAACTGGTGTGCCTTGTTAAAAGTTAATTTGTGGAATTTCTTTCCTCCTTAATGCATGTGAACCAATCAGTTGTGTTGTGACAAGATAGGGTTGGTATGCAGAAGATAGCCCTATGGTAAAAGACCAAGCCCATGATGGTGTGATGGTGTTTTGCTGGTGACACTGTCAATGATCTATTTAGAATTCAAGAAACACTTAACCAGCATGGCTACCACAGCATTCTGCAGTGATATGCCATCCCATCTGGTTTGCGCTTAGTAGGACTATAATTTGTTTTTCAACAGGACAATGACTCAACACACCTTCAGGCTGTATAAGGGCTATTTGACCAAGAAGGAGAGTGATGGAGTGCTGCATCAGATGACCTGGCCTCCACAATCACCCGACCTCTACCCAATTGAGATGGTTTGAGATTAGTTGGACCGTAGAGTGAAGGAAAAGCAGCCAACAAGTGCTCAGCATATGTGGGAACTCCTACAAGACTGTTGGGAAAAGCATTCCAGGTGAAGCTGGTTGATAGTGCTAAGAGTGGGCAAAGCTGTCATCAAGGGGGAGGGTGGCTGCTATGAAGAATCTCAAATATAAAATATATTTTGATTTAACACGTTTTTTGGTTACTACATGTTTCCATACAATGTAGAAAATAGTAAAAATAAAGAAAAACCCTTAAATGAGTAGGTGTGTCCAAACTTTTGACTGGTACTGTATATACATCTAATAACATTCTACACAATACCATTACCAGAACAGCTCCATTCAACAGCAAACTAGCCAATACAAACCCACCAGCCACACCAAACCTTCACCCACACCTCCAACCCTGACAACTGGTCTACTAGCTGCCATCAACATGGACTGTACCAACATCACAACCACCCCTCTGCTCCTGCTGCACGGTTTAGTTTAACCCAACAGAACCAGAACCAACTGTTAGTCTACTAGCTGCCATCAACATGGACTGTACCAACATCACAACCACTCCTCTGCTCCTGCTGCACGGTTTAGTTTAACCCAACAGAACCAGAACCAACTGTTAGTCTACTAGCTGCCATCAACATGGACTGTACCAACATCACTAACACCCCTCTGTTCCTGCTGCACGGTTTAGTTGAACCCAACAGAACCAGAACCAACTCCAGCTGGAACCAACTGGTCTGAAGAGGTTTCAAGAGGAGCCAGGAGAGACTGGTTCTCTTCCAGAATGTTCTTCCATTACTCTGTTTGGACTCTGAACTGTCTGGTCAGTTCGCTATGTAGGGGTAACCGTGGGAGATGGCTAAAAGCAGAGACATGTATTTAGAGAGTTGAGCCAGCTTCTAGAATGTTGCATATTGTTCTAATTCTAGATCTTCACTTAGAGAGCATTGTTTAAATATTCCCCATGTAATGTTAATGGAGCTCTAACGTGGCTGTTATAGAATGTTGTAGTGTCATGTAAATACATCATTCTAGACATTATATTCCCCATGTAATGTTAAAGGGGCACTAACAACTCTAAATACATGGCTCTGGTCTAAAAGCAGTGCACTATAAAGGCAGTAGGGCGCCATTCAGGACATGATCTATTACGTGCGTTTGTTTACGTGTTCTCTTCTTCAGCCTGTAACGTGACGTCATGACCATTCCATAACATGTATGAGCAAACGCGTGTGACACCTTGGTCTCACATCCCAATGTTTCTAGGACACATGTCTTAGTGTTCCAGAACTCATGTCTAAGTGTTCCAGAACCCATGTCTAAGTGTTCTAGAACACATGTCTTAGTGTTCTAGAACACATGTCTTAGTGTTCTAGAACACATGTCTTAGTGTTCCAGAACTCATATCTAAGTGTTCCAGAACTCATGTCTAAGTGTTCCAGAACTCATGTCTAAGTGTTCTAGAACACATGTCTTAGTGTTCCAGAACTCATATCTAAGTGTTCCAGAACTCATGTCTAAGTGTTCTAGAACGCATGTCTTAGTGTTCCAGGACTCATATCTAAGTGTTCCAGAACTCATGTCTAAGTGTTCTAGAACACATGTATTAGTGTTCCAGAACCCATGTCTAAGTGTTCTAGAACACATGTCTTAGTGTTCTAGAACACATGTCTTAGTGTTCCAGAACTCATATCTAAGTGTTCCAGAACTCATGTCTAAGTGTTCCAGAACTCATGTCTAAGTGTTCTAGAACACATGTCTTAGTGTTCTAGAACACATGTCTTAGTGTTCCAGGACTCATATCTAAGTGTTCCAGAACTCATGCTCCAATGTTTCTAGAACACATGTCTTAGTGTTCCAGAACTCATGTCTAAGTGTTCCAGAACCCATGTCTAAGTGTTCTAGAACACATGTCTTAGTGTTCCAGAACTCATGTCTAAGTGTTCCAGAACCCATGTCTAAGTGTTCTAGAACACATGTCTTAGTGTTCCAGGACTCATATCTAAGTGTTCCAGAACTCATGCTCCAATGTTTCTAGAACACATGTCTTAGTGTTCCAGAACTCCTATCTAAGTGTTCTAGAACTCACGTCTTAGTGTTCCAGAACTCATGTCTAAGTGTTCTAGAACTCACGTCTTAGTGTTCTAGATTAGAACTCGTTGTCCCAGTCTTTAGAACACGTCTGGTCTTCCAAACTCGATGCAAAAAAAACTCTGACAGAGAGAAGTGAGATCTGATCTGTAGACTGCTGCAGTGCCGGACTCTCTCTGTCCCTCTTCCTCTCTCTCTCTGTCCCTCTTCCTCTCTCTCCCTCTGTCCCTCTTCCTCTCTCTCTCTGTCCCTCTTTCTCTCTCTCTCTCTCTGTCCCTCTTTCTCTCTCTCTCTCCTACCCTTGTGTGTGTGTGTGTGTGTGTGTGTGTGTGTGTGTGTGTGTGTGTGTGTGTGTGTGTGTGTGTGTGTGTGTGTGTGTGTGTGTGTGTGTGTGTGTGTGTGTGTGTGTGTGTGTGTGTTTTTAATAATCCGTGAAACCAGCTTCACTACGCATGTCTTTAGAGCTAGCTAACCCCCCCCCCCCCCCCCCCACCATAATATTATGAGCCCTTAGTTACCAATGAACTACTTGACCGTTGGTAACCATGGTAACCACTGTACCTAACTACCGAGGGTCAGGGTGGGTTTGACGTCACTGCATAACTAACTAATACCTATATCTATATTATACTGTGTATATTTACTGATGTATGTGTTCTGTTGGTGTACTGTAGCTGTATATATCAGTGGTCGCCTGTCCCCATAGACCTCTGGTCTAAAGTAGTGCACTACAGAGGGCCCAGGGTGGTCTGTTGGTGTACTGTAGCTGTATATATCAGTGGTCCCCTGTCCACATAGGCCTCTGGTCTAAAGTAGTGCACTACAGAGGGCCCAGGGTGGTCTGTTGGTGTACTGTAGCTGTATATATCAGTGGTCCCCTGTCCCCATAGACCTCTGGTCTAAAGTAGTGCACTACAGAGGACACACGGGGCCATTTCAGACTCACTTTTTGTGTGTATAAAGGTGGTAGCAGTCTTCCAGTCAGATAACTGTGTTTTATTGGTGCTCTAGTTTTATAACCCCGCCCCCTTTTCCTAATTTAGGGTGTGGTTACAATGTGGGCGACTCTTCACCCGTCTCTCTATAACCAATAGCACGCCCGGGACTAGTCTCTGTCACCCGGAAGTAGTAGAAGTATTACGCTGCCTGCTTAATCAAATCCCCTGGGAAAGGTTTTCCCAGGGTGCATCTGGCTAAGGAAGAGGAAGGAAAAACAACAGGAGAAATGGAACCAAAACAGAAACATTTCAACTATGCAACATGGAAATACAAAACAACAACAGAAAGAGAAAATGATGGACATATGAGGAGATGAACAGGCAGGGAGGGCGTGAAGGGGACGGAGGTCATTCTAAGGTCACGTGTTGCATGTCCTGTGTGTGACTGTCATGTCATGTGACTTGAGACATTCTCATGTTATTATACAACACCTGGTGTTTGACAACACACTGTCTGGTTCTCATGTTATTATACAACACCTGGGGCCTGTTGCACAAAACTAGGATAAGGGATTAAGCCAGGATATCTTGGTGATCCTGGCTCAATTGATCCGTAATCCGGTTGCACTAAAGATGGATAGGGGGCAGGAGGATATGTTATGGTATAAATTACCATGGAGATTTATTCTGTGGAGCTAGCCTGCTCCAGACCAGGCTAAATTCCAGGATCTATTTAATCTCATCCCTAATGTCAGTCAGCAGTCACCACAAATGGAAACCAATAGTTATTTCACTGCTCACTATACATTGTTATCACATATAACTAGACCCACTGTTATTATTTAAACGTTTGTGATCATTAATTTCAATGATTTTGGATAAAAAATGATTTTTAGATGATGTTGCTATCATTAGATAATTTACAGTTTCCCATAGACTATAAGGCTATATATAAAATGATAGAATATTAGGGCCACAGAGGGGAAAAAAACACAAGTCATAATATTGTAACCAGTTGTTTTAAAGGAGGACAGTTGTTAAAATGACAGATGTGGGGCATTTCGTGAAATTGTACTTCAGTATGGTTTCATAAACAAAGACATGCTGATGTGCCAGAATATTAAGTATCACATTGTCATAAGTATCAAAACTGTAAAAACAATATGTAGCTTTTCTGCAGAAAGAACCAGCCTCATAAATTTATGACTTTATCCTTTTTCTTCAGTGTGGCCCTAGTACTCTGTCATATAAACAAATACACATTCCATATGAATATAAAAACACAATGTGTAACATTATGTTCCTTTATTGAATAAGGACAAAACAAAGCAGGTAAACCATCAGCTCCTTTCGAAACTGAAGTCACAGTGACTCTACAAGATGGAAAGCACAGAATCCAAGCATATTATACAAAATGATACATACACATTCAAAGGTCTGTATATAACACACCCTGCATGTCTGCACACTAAAATAAATGCAGGACAAATCCATACACATCAACTGAACAGACAAATGAATGGATGCAGTAGCCTCCCTGCAGCCTTGTATTACACACAGTATACCGCACAAACATCATAAGAGGCCAAATTCGTCAAAAAACGAACCCAAAAAAACCCAAATTCCTCTGCCACCGCAGGACATATTTAACCAAAATTGAAAGCACACATACTAACTAAAATAATTCAACACATATTGGTCCCTCAGCAGCCGACCACTGTCGTCATCAGGGAAGATTGCCGGATTGTCCCAGTCCATGGCTGGTGGCACTCTGGGGGCCCTCTCCTTCCTCAGGCAGGCCACATTGTGGAGGACAGCACAAGCCACAGTAATATCACATGCCCTAACAGGGCTGACCCTTAATTTGTGAAGGCAGTGAAAGCGTGCCTTCAGGAGGCCAAAGGTCATTTCAACTCTGGCCCTGGTCCTGGCATGGGCATGGTTGTAGGCCTGCTGTGCTTCCTGGGGGTCTGTGAAAGGTGTCAGGAGAAAAGGCTGGCAGCCATACCCCCTGTCTCCCAGCAACACACCAGAGAATTCACCTGTCAACACAAAATCTCATCATTACTACCTCATAAACACAGTGATATTCTTGACACAGCCATGATGGTTATAAATAGGGGTTGTGTGGCTTACCTTGTGATAGGCACTGATAGATTTCAGAGGCCCGAAAGATTCTGGAGTCATGGACTGAGCCAGGCCATTTTGCCACAACATTGCTGATCACACAGTCAGCATTGCAGACCATCTGAAATCATAAGATGAGGAATATTACACCAATCAATGCACATCACTGGCAATGCAGAGTGTTCGTCAATGGACAATATCAAAAAGTTATGTTCACCTGAACATTAATGCTGTGAAAGGATTTCCTATTCACAAAATCAGCCTCATGGGTACCTGAGGGGGCTTTTATCCTTATGTGTGTGCAGTCCACTGCACCAATGACATTGGGGAAACCTGTCACACAAAGTAATGAGTATCCTACTATGTGTTAACAGTTGTCCTGTAATTTGTAGATCCTCTTACCTGCAATCCTATAGAACTCCTCTTTGATGTCACAGAGTCTTCTGTGGCCAGGGAAGGAGATGAAGACATCTGCTAATGCTTTGATAGCCAGACACACACTCCTTATTGTGCGGCAAATTGTGGCCTTGTTCAGCTGTTCTGCATCCCCCACTGAGTACAGGAAGGCTCCACTAGCAAAAAAGCGCAAGGCCACACAAACCATTTGCTCCACACTCAGTGCATGGCTCCGTGCAGTGCGGTGCTTAATCCTGGGACCCAGTAGTCTGCATAGATACCTGATGCCATCTGCAGAAAACCTGTATCTTTCATATAGATGGTCATCAGGGAAGGCCAGTGGGTCCAACCGGTCCCTGAAGACCCTTTCTCGCCTGAAGGCTCTCCTCAGCACAAGTGCTTCTTCATCCACCACATCTCGCACGAATGGGCATGCCATTGTCAGAGCAGAAAGGAACACACAATTTTGGGCCTTCATATAGGCTAGTGGCCACACCTGGTGCTGGGGGGGTGGGCAAAAGAGGGCGATGCCTTATAACGATGACTTGGTTGTACTGATTGCTGGGAAAATAAAAAAAACCTTAGAAAGATGCCACCGTCCTGTGTGCTCACAATAAGAGCTCATATGTCATGGCTCACTTGACTTTACGAGAATATACCTAATTTTTATTTTGAGCTGTGTCATCTTCTTGGAGCTGGGGGAGGAAAGAAAAATAATGATTAATACATTTGTGTTACAGTTAGCATACAGTGTACATTGAAGGCATATCTCACCTCCCTCTCAAGTTTTTTTATTTCAAGGTCCAGTTTCCTAATTGTCCTCTTTTTTATTTCGGACTCCAGTGCAAGATTTTCCATCTTTTTCTTCTTGTACTGAATGTCTATGTCTGCCAGTTCTATTTGGCGCCGGAGGTGGTTGCCATACAACTTTCTGATAGCTTGTGAGCTCTGTGAACACAATACAATTAGCGCAGCTGGAATTTGGCAGGATGTGGTGTCCTTTTATTAATACGCACTATGTTGCCAGGCTGGTTTTCCCACTGTATAGCATCTGGGTCCTGTAAAAGAAATTAGATTTTTTGATTTTGATGAGGACTCCTCACCATTGTAGAGTAAATAGTACTTTCACAGTCTTAACATGATACCTCATGCCTTCTGGAATCCAGAGAGATGGTCTCCTCCTCATCATCGTCTCCATCATGTGCTGTTGCTGCTGCACTGGGGCCTTCACCCTATCACATTTAATCGGATTCATATTGAAGCTAGTAGACAAGACATGCCAGGCCTACAGTATGCCTTTGATGGAGTACTCACTGGATCAGCATCGTCTGGTGCTTGTGCTGGTGGCTCTTACAGGAACACAGTGCTGCCAGACACTGCAAGGCAATAGGTAAACCAAAGTCAGACAGTCCAAATTGATTCAATATGAATGTGGTTGTATCCCATGTAGAGATGGAAGGACATACCTTGAATGAAGCGGGTGGCATCTTGGGAGGAACCTATGCTCGTCTCTTTCCCCCCAGGGATCCCCTCTAAGACGGGCCTGACTTTATTTAGCTCCAAGGCCATGTCCTCTGCTGGGGTAAGGTCAGCCTTTGGTGACCCACCACCCGTGCCTTGTCTGTGGGTATTCTTTTTCACTGCTAAAACAGTACAGACAATGTGTGAGCAGGCACCTTCTGGGTACAATATATGCTTGTGCTTTGTTAAATATTAGTCAGGGACCATACCATTCTGCAGAATGTTCTTGTATTTGATTTTGACCTGCTGCCATGTCCGTTTTGGCCCGTTCATGTTTAATCTACACACACACACACACACACACACACACACATTTAATGGAGTCACACTGCAAAAAATTACTTGGTATTTTTGTCTTGTTTTCAGTAAAAATATCAAAAAATTTATCATAGCTTTATACAGTGTGATGGAGTTACTTTACACAATTTCACTCATATCTGCAGTGCATTTCGATTAAAAATTTAACCGTTTCATAATTACAGTACAACTGCATTTTTGGAGATGTGAATTAAATATTTGAATTGTAATTGTGATGTTTCAGCGGAGCGGTGAGTGTGTAATTGTGCACTACTTACGCATTCAGGCGGTCTGCAATACTTTGCCACGCTTTTTCTCTTTGCTTTATCACTGTGGCGGTGTTGCCTTTCTTCTTAATTATATCTTTTACCTCCTCGTATGCCTCCATGAGGATTTGTGCTTCCGACGGGGAAAAGTACGCGGCTCTAGTTGCCATGGTAAATCAGTTCATCTGTGATCTGTGGCGGGGTCTATTTGAGTGAGCCGTGAGCGCGCACCTATCCAGGATTGGTTTCACCTGGCTTAATGAATCCGTGTCTGCTCATCCTGGCTTGGTCTTTGTGCAACCAATTAAGCCTGGACGCACATGTTTTGGCTTCATTGAGCTCAGCTGAGTCATTTATCCCGGATGTCTTAATTCTACTTTTGTGCAACAGGCCCCAGGTGTTTGACAACACACTGTCTGGTTATTATACAACACCTGGTGTTTGACAACACACTGTCTGGTTCTCATGTTATTATACAACACCTGGTGTTTAACAACACACTGTCTGGTTATTATACAACACCTGGTGTTTGACAACACACTGTCTGGTTATTATACAACACCTGGTGTTTAACAACACACTGTCTGGTTATTATACAACACCTGGTGTTTAACAACACACTGTCTGGTTATTATACAACACCTGGTGTTTGACAACACACTGTCTGGTTATTATACAACACCTGGTGTTTGACAACACACTGTCTGGTTATTATACAACACCTGGTGTTTGACAACACACTGTCTGGTTCTCATGTTATTATAAAACACCTGGTGTTTAACAACACACTGTCTGGTTATTATACAACACCTGGTGTTTGACAACACACTGTCTGGTTATTATACAACACCTGGTGTTTGACAACACACTGTCTGGTTCTCATGTTATTATACAACACCTGGTGTTTGACAACACACTATCTGGTGAGACATGTTATCATGTTATTTTCATGCAGCTCTAAACCATGAAGCAGGTTTGAGGAGTTGACGAGGCAGCTTTAGTTCAACTCGGGATAAGCGGTCACATGGAAGTTGCTTTTTAAGCCAGGTACGTTTCTATGTCAACGAATCCCCCAGATATTATATTAACTTTTTTATTAAAAAACTTTTTTTACAGGAAATTTGCTTTAAACTGCAACATATTCTCTCAGCCTCATGGCAAAATGTGTAGAATAGCAGGAAATTATCTCAGGGATTCTTGAAAGTCAGGACAATCCTTGTCTGGCAGAGAAACTTTATTTTTATAGTTGAAAAATATATATTTTGTTGCATTATTTGAGCTAAACATTTACATTTAAGGGGAATTTTATCAGGAAAAGTATTGTTTTATGACATTTCTAAAAACGTGGAATATTATTCATTTCCATGTTAGTTTTATGCCTGGAAATGCCCTTTTCCAGAGCAAAGAATCCACATTTTAAACTACAAAAAAAAGTGTTTAAAAAAAGGCAATAATAGGTATTAACTGAGAAATTATCATATGTACCCCTCTGTGACTTTGAAGAATATTTGTCTCAAAACTGTGATTCCTAAAAGATGTGCCTGGAGATTTGGTCGGCTCTGTCAGACTTGTCTAAAATCCTAAATGAATCAGGAATGAGCAGGGACAGCTCTACCATAAGGACCCCTTATTCATGTCCTCATTACATGGAGTGCCGCAAAACTACTCATGGTCTGGAAAGTGCTCTACTTTACATAGATTTAAACAAACAATATTGAAATCGCCATAGATAACCACCCATAAACTGTCATTTCCATCTGCCTTATAGAATTAGAGTTTGTGTTAATTTATTAAGGTTTTAATTAAGGTTTTAGAGTCATTAATCAACTGAGAAAAACTAAATTGCTACTGTGTATACCACTTGATTGAAGAAGAAAAATAATATTCATGTCAACTCGTAAAATAACAACTCTGTCATATTTTGGTGTAACGTGTAACTCCGTCAGAGTGCTGAAAGATCTAATAGAATGGTTGTAACGATTTTCTTCTTCTTCCGATGAGGAATATGAAGGATCGGACCAAAATGCAGCGTGGTAAGTGTCCATGTTAAATTTATTAACTGAACACGGGAAAAAGACAAAAAATAACAAAGTGAATGACAACAAAAATCGAAACAGTCCTGAATGGTGAAACAAACACAAAAACAGGAAACAACTACCCACAAACACCAGGTGTGAAAAGGCTACCTAAGTATGGTTCTCAATCAGAGACAACGATAGACACACTGTGTAATAATCATGCTGTTTAATCAGGCTCTACACTGGGAGGGGAGGAGATGGGAGGGGAGGGGAGGAGATGGGAGAGGAGGAGAGGAGAGGGGAGGGGAGGAGATGGGAGGGGAGGAGAGGGGAGGCGGGGGGAGTGGAGGAAGAGAGAGGAAAGGAGAGATACCACACACACAACGGAGACCACACAACAGAGACCACATAACAGATGCCACACACAATGGAGACCACACAACGGAGACCACACACAACGGAGACCACACACAACGGAGACCACACACAACGGAGACCACACACAACGGAGACCACACACATCGGAGACCACACAACGGAGACCACACACATCGGAGATCACACAACGGAGACCACACACATCGGAGACCACACAACGGAGTCAAAGCAGCAGCTGTCATTTGTGGACTGCAACTGCGGTAGCTTCACTCTCCCAGACAGAACTGGACTGTGGCAGTGGACTGCTGGCAGTGGACTACTGGCTGTGGACTACTGGCTGTGGACTACAGGCTGTGGACTACAGGCTGTGGACTACAGGCTGTGGACTACTGGCTGTGGACTACTGGCAGTGGACTACAGGCAGTGGACTACTGGCTGTGGACTACTGGCTGTGGACTACTGGCTGTGGACCACTGGCTGTGGACCACTGGCTGTGGACTACAGGCCGTGGACTACAGGCTGTGGACTACTGGCTGTGGACTACTGGCTGTGGACCACTGGCTGTGGACCACTGGCTGTGGACCACTGGCAGTGGACTACTGGCTGTGGACTACTGGCTGTGGACTACTGGCAGTGGACTACTGGCTGTGGACTACAGGCTGTGGACTACTGGCTGTGGACTACTGGCTGTGGACTACTGGCCGTGGACTACTGGCAGTGGACTACTGGCTGTGGACTACAGGCTGTGGACTACTGGCTGTGGACTACAGGCTGTGGACTACAGGCTGTGGACTACTGGCTGTGGACTACTGGCTGTGGACTACTGGCAGTGAATGATCCTTGGACAGTTTTGTGTTTTCACTTCTCAAACCTTAATTTATCGAGGATATCCAGCCTTACAGATAACATTTGTTCAAAAGGGACCTGGATAAAAAAAAGGTTATTTTATTTAATATGTTGTCTTTCTATCTATGCATAAAGCGCTGAGTCAGTTTGTGGTGAGTTTGATATGTGTGTGTGTGTGACAGGCTGTGAATGGGTCTGACAAGACAGAAACGGTAATGGTGTTGTCAGAGCTGACAGAAAATGAGAGAGGTTGGGAGACCCGGGATGCTGTTAAACTGGAGAGTGGACCCTCACCGGGATGCTGTTAAACTGGCGAGAGGTTGGGAGTCCCGGGATGCTGTTACACTGTAAAGGCACACAGAGTGTTAAACTCGAGAGTGGACCCTCACCGTGATGAGTTTTTATCCCTTTCATGACACATCAATCCCTAAAAAACATATAATTTTTATGTAAACCAATAATGATTAATATAAAGGAAGTGGACCTCTCCAAACCAATAATGATTAATATAAAGGAAGTGGACCTCTCCAGACCAATAATGATTAATATAAGGAAGTGGACCTCTCCAGACCAATAATGATTAATATAAGGAAGTGGACCTCTCCTGACCAATAATGATTAATATAAAGGAAGTGGATCTCTCCAAACCAATAATGATTCATATAAGGAAGTGGACCTCTCCAAACCAATAATGATTAATATAAGGAAGTGGACCTCTCCAAACCAATAATGATTCATATAAGGAAGTGGACCTCTCCAAACCAATAATGATTAATATAAATGAAGTGGACCTCTCCAAACCAATAATGATTAATGTAAGGAAGTGGACCTCTCCAAACCAGTAATGATTAATATAAGGAAGTGGACCTCTCCAAACCAATAATGATTCATATAAAGGAAGTGGACCTCTCCAAACCAATAATGATTCATGTAAAGGAAGTGGACCTCTCCAAACCAATAATGATTCATGTAAGGAAGTGGACCTCTCCAAACCAGTAATGATTAATATAAAGGAAGTGGACCTCTCCAAACCAATAATGATTCATATAAGGAAGTGGACCTCTCCAAACCAATAATGATTAATATAAATGAAGTGGACCTCTCCAAACCAATAATGATTAATGTAAGGAAGTGGACCTCTCCAAACCAGTAATGATTAATATAAGGAAGTGGACCTCTCCAAACCAATAATGATTCATATAAGGAAGTGGACCTCTCCAAACCAATAATGATTAATATAAATGAAGTGGACCTCTCCAAACCAATAATGATTAATGTAAGGAAGTGGACATCTCCAAACCAGTAATGATTAATATAAGGAAGTGGACCTCTCCAAACCAATAATGATTCATGTAAGGAAGTGGACCTCTCCAAACCAGTAATGATTAATATAAGGAAGTGGTCTCTCCAAACCAATAATGATTCATATAAAGGAAGTGGACCTCTCCAAACCAATAATGATTCATGTAAAGGAAGTGGACCTCTCCAAACCAATAATGATTCATGTAAGGAAGTGGACCTCTCCAAACCAGTAATGATTAATATAAAGGAAGTGGACCTCTCCAAACCAATAATGATTCATATAAGGAAGTGGACCTCTCCAAACCAATAATGATTAATATAAATGAAGTGGACCTCTCCAAACCAATAATGATTAATGTAAGGAAGTGGACCTCTCCAAACCAGTAATGATTAATATAAGGAAGTGGACCTCTCCAAACCAATAATGATTCATATAAAGGAAGTGGACCTCTCCAAACCAATAATGATTCATGTAAGGAAGTGGACCTCTCCAAACCAGTAATGATTAATATAAGGAAGTGGACCTCTCCAAACCAATAATGATTCATATAAGGAAGTGGACCTCTCCAAACCAATAATGATTAATATAAATTAAGTGGACCTCTCCAAACCAATAATGATTAATGTAAGGAAGTGGACCTCTCCAAACCAGTAATGATTAATATAAGGAAGTGGACCTCTCCAAACCAATAATGATTCATATAAGGAAGTGGACCTCTCCAAACCAATAATGATTCATATAAGGAAGTGGACCTCTCCAAACCAATAATGATTCATATAAGGAAGTGGACCTCTCCAAACCAATAATGATTCATATAAAGGAAGTGGACCTCTCCAAACCAATAATGATTCATATAAGGAAGTGGACCTCTCCAAACCAATAATGGTTCATATAAGGAAGTGGACCTCTCCAAACCAATAATGGTTCATATAAGGAAGTGGACCTCTCCAAACCAATAATGATTCATATAAGGAAGTGGACCTCTCCAAACCAATAATGATTCATGTAAGGAAGTGGACCTCTCCAAACCAGTAATGATTAATATAAGGAAGTGGACCTCTCCAAACCAATAATGGTTCATATAAGGAAGTGGACCTCTCCAAACCAATAATGGTTCATATAAGGAAGTGGACCTCTCCAAACCAATAATGATTCATATAAGGAAGTGGACCTCTCCAAACCAATAATGATTAATGTAAGGAAGTGGACCTCTCCAAACCAATAATGATTCATGTAAGGAAGTGGACCACTCCAAACCAATAATGATTCATATAAGGAAGTGGACCACTCCAAGGCACCTCCCACTCGGGACTTAGAGCTTCACATTCTGTCTCTGAGTGAGGGTGACGGAGTCACTCATTTCCATCGTTCCTCTAAAGAAGAGAATGCCTGGGACTATAACTAAGAAGCCGTAAGAAAGAGGAGATGAAGAAGGATTAGAAGTTGTTGTGAAACTAGAAACTCCCGCTATAGCGCTGTTATGAAGCCTGGTCTATAAACGAAGTACAGAAAGTCTTTATGAAGGCTAGCAGTGGATGGTAACTTCCGTTGCCGTGATGAAGTTGTGTAACCGGGGAGCGCTGATGCTGGTGACCTCGGCGTTATCCTTCATAGCGTTCAGCCTGATGACCATCGCAGTGGGAACGGACTACTGGCTGTACTCCCGGGGCGTCTGCCGGTCCAAGACGTCGCTCCATGACAACGAGACCATCCGCAAGAACGAGGTGGTGATGACGCACTCCGGGCTCTGGCGCACCTGTTGTCTCGAAGGTGACCGTTAACGGGTTGTTTGTTTTGATCAATTTGATTGGATCTTTTGTTTTCGGGTTTAAAGTACAACAATAGCTGTTTGGGTCCGTTTTAAATGTCGATTTGATTGGATCTTTTGGTTACGGGTTTAAAGTACAACTATAGCAGTTTGGGTCAGTTTTAAGTGTCGATATGAATGGATCTTTTGGTTAAAGGTTTAAAGTACAACTATAGCAGTTTGGGTCCGTTTTAAATGTCGATATGATTGGATCCTTTGGTTACGGGTTTAAAGTACAACTATAGCAATTTGGGTCAGTTTTAAATGTCGATATGATTGGATCTTTTGGTTACGGGTTTAAAGTACAACTATAGCAATTTGGGTCAGTTTTACGTGTCGATTTGATTGGATCGTTTTAAACGTTCGTGTGTGTGTGTGTGTGTGTGTGTGTGTGTGTGTGTGTGTGTGTGTGTGTGTGTGTGTGTGTATGTGTGTGTGTGTGCTGGTCACCGATGGTGTCCGGATGGGTCTGGCTCTGCTTTTGGTTCGGTAGAGTTTAACACAACACAGTCTACATGAGAACAACCTGGTAACCTAGGGAACACACCCACTCCGCTGGGCACCGACATCAGTTCGACGTCCAGTTATGATTTACGTTTGGTCGAGTTGTCAACCGTTTATCAACATGAATATAATTGGATTTCAGTTTAAAAAGTTGTGTGAAAAAAAAATAGGAAAAGCCCTTAGAATGATGACTTTTTGAAAATCCAATCAGTTTCCCACGTTGACTCGACGTCATCACATTGATTGGTTTATTTTTTATGACGTGGAAACAAAGTGTGTCCTTCCAGTGGGACAACCAGACACACAAATCAAATCCAAATGTATTTGTGACATGTGCCGAATACAACTGGTGTAGACTTTACCGGGAAATGCTTACGAGCGCTTCACAACGATGCAGAGCTTATAAATCAAATTGGGACACTAGAGGAATAAATGGATAATACACCAGAATGGAGCTGCAGTGGCCACTTGACTTTTAACACATTTTGTTGTGTTAAAAAGTGGGATTCAAGTGGATATAATTGTCATTGTTCGTCAACAATCTACTCAAAATATATTATACAAATAAAATACTACACAATCTCAAAGTGGAAGAACCTCTCTAACATTTGTAATATATACAAATATATATAAATTTTGGCGCCTTCGGAAAGTATTCAGACCCCTGGACCTTTTCCATGTTACCTTACAGCCTTATTCCCCCCCAAAACATTTTTAATTATTCAGCAATCTACACAAAATAACCCATAATGACAAAGCAAAAACAGTTTTTTTTTAAATATATTTTTGCAAATTAAAAATAAATAAAAAACAGATACAGTACCAGCCAAAAGTTTGGACACACCTCCTCATTCAAGGTTTTTTCTTTATTTTACTATTTTCTACATTGTAGAATAATAGTGAAGACATCAAAACTATGAAATAACACATATGGAATCATGTAGTAGTAACCAAAAAAGTGTTAAACAAATCTAAATATATTTTCTATTTGAGATTCTTCAAAGTAGCCACCCTTTGCCCTGATGACGGCTTTGAACACTCTTGGAATTCTCTCAACCAGCTTCACCTGGAATGCTTTTCCAACAGTCTTGAAGTAGTTGCCACATATGGTGAATACTTGTTGGCTGTTTTTCCTTCACTGTGAGGTCCAACTCATCCCAAACCGTCTCAATTGGGTTGAGGTCGGGTGATTGTGGAGGCCAGGTCATCTGATGCAACACTCTATCACCCTGCTTGGTCAAATAGGCCTTACACAGCCTGGAGGGGTGTTTTGGGTCGTTGTCCTGCTGAAAAACAAATGATAGTCCCACTAAACAGATGGAATGGTGTATCGCTGCAGAATGCTGATCTGCCCTGCGGTTGGAACCAAAAATCTCAAATTTGGACTCATCAGAGTTCAAATTTCCACCGGTCTAATGTCCATTGCTTGTATTTCTTGGCCCCAAGCAAGTCTCTTCTTCTTATTGGTGTCCTTTAGTAGTGGTTTCTTTGCAGGAATTCGACCATGAAGGCCCGATGCATGCAGTCTCCTCTGAACAGTTGATGTTGAGATGTGTCTGTTACTTGAACTCTGTGAAGCATTTATTTGGGCTGCAATTTCTGAGGCTGGTAACTGAAATGAACTTATCCTCTGCAGCAGAGGTAACTCTGGGTCTTCCATTCCTGTGGCGGTCCTTATGAGAGCCAGTTTCATCATAGCGCTTGATGGTTTTTGCGACTGCACTTGAAGAAACTGTCAAAGTTCTTGGCATTTTCCATATTGACTGACCTTCTTGTCTTAAAGTAATGATGGACTGTCATTTCTCTTTGCTTATTTGAGCTGTTCTTGCCATATATGGACTTGGTCTTTTACCAAATAGGGCTGTCTTCTGTATAGCACCCCTACCTTATCACAACACAACTGATTGGCTCAAACACATTAATTAACAAGGAAAATAATCCACAAATTAACTTTTAACAAGGCACACCTGTTAATTGAAATGCATTCCAGGTGACTACCTCATGAAGCTGGTTGAGAGAATGCCAAGAGTGTGCAAAGCTGTCATCAAGTCAAAGGGTGGCTACTTTGAAGAATCTCAAATATATTTGTTTAACACTTTTTTTTGGGTTACTACATGATTCCATATGTGTTTTTTCGTAGTTTTGATGTCTTCACTATTATACAATGTAGAAAATAGTTTTAAAAAATAAGAAAAACCCCTTGAATGAGTAGGTGTTCTAAAACTATTGCATCATCTGTGGATCTGTTGGTTCCCCTATTGTCCAGGCGAGTGAGACTGGTTAGACATACTGTCAATGTGGAGTGGGATTCAGATTGCATCATCTGTGGATCTTTTGGGGCGGTATCAGAATTGAAGTGGGTCTGGGTGTCTAGGATGATGATGTGTGTCATAACCAGCCTTTCAAAGCACTTCCTAATTCCAGATGTGATGTGCCTACAGGGCGATAGTCATTTAGGAAGGTTGCTTTGGAGCTCTTAGGGACAATGGTGGCTTGATTAGAGACCAGGAGAGATTGAAAATGGCCTTGAAGACACTTGTCATGTTTTGAGAACGCGCCCCCTGGTATTCTGTCTATTCTGACACACAACACAGAAACACACAATACACAACACACAACACACACACACAACACAACATAACACACACACACACACACACACACAGCACAACACACATATAACACACACACAACACAACACACATATAAATCAAATTTATAAAGCCCTTCTTACATCAGCTGATATCTCAAAGTGCTGTACAGAAACCCAGCCTAAAACCCCAAACAGCAAGCAATGCAGGTGTAGAAGCACGGTGGCTAGGAAAAACTCCCTGGAATGGCCAGAACCTAGGAAGAAACCTAGTAAGGAACCAGGCTCTGAGGGGTGGCCAGTCCTCTTCTGGCTGTGCCGGGTGGAGATTATAACAGAACATGGCCAAGATGTTCAAATGTTCATAGATGACCAGCAGGGTCAGATAATAATAATCACAGTAGTTGTCGAGGGTGCAACAGGTCAGCACCTCAGGAGTAAATGTCAGTTGGCTTTTCATTGCCGATCATTCAGAGTATCTCTACCGCTCCTGCTGTCTCTAGAGAGTTGAAAACAGCAGCTCTGGGACAGGCAGCACGTCCGGTGAACAGGTCAGGGTTCCATAGCCGCAGGCAGAACATTTGAAACTGGAGCAGCAGCACGGCCAGGTGGACTGGGGACAGCAAGGAGTCATCAGGCCAGGTAGTCCTGAGGCATGGTCCTAGGGCTCAGGTACTCCGAAAGAAAGAAAGAAAGAGAGAAAGAGAGAATTAGAGAGAGCATACTTAAATTCACACAGGACACTGGATAAGACAGGAGAAATACTCCAGATATAACAGACTGACCCTAGCCCCCCGACACATAAACTACTGCAGCATAAATACTGGAGGCTGAGACAGGAGGGGTCAGGAGACACTGTGGCCCCATCCGACGATACCCCCGGACAGGGCCAAACAGGCAGGATATAACCCCACCCACTTTGCTAAAGCACAGCCCCCACACCACTAGAGGGATATCTTCAACCACCAACTTACCATCCTGAGACAAGGCCGAGTATAGCCCACAAAGATCTCCGCCACGGCACAACCCAAGGGGGGGCGCTAACCCAGACAGGAAGACCACGTCAGTGACTCAACCCACTCAAGTGACACACCCCTCCTAGGGACGGGATGAAAGAGCACCAGTAAGCCAGTGACTCAGTCCCCATAATAGGGTTAGAGGCAGAGAATCCCAGTGGAGAGAGGGGAACCGGCCAGGCAGAGACAGCAAGGGCGGTTCGTTGCTCCAGAGCCTTTCCGTTCACCTTCACACCCCTGGGCCAGACTACACTCAATCATATGACCTACTGAAGAGATAAGTCTTCAGTAAAGACTTAAAGGTTGAGACCGAGTCTGCGTCTCTCACATGGGTAGACAGACCATTCCATAAAAATGGAGCTCTATAGGAGAAAGCCCTGCCTCCAGCTGTTTGCTTAGAAATTCTCGGGACAATTAGGAGGCCTGCGTCTTGTGACCGTAGCGTACGTGTAGGTATGTACGGCAGGACCAAATCAGAAGGATAGGTAGGAACAAGCCCATGTCATGATTTGTAGGTTAGCAGTAAAACCTTGAAATCAGCCCTTGCCTTAATATATAACACACAACACAACACAACACCACACACACACACACACACACACACACACACACACACACACACACACACACACACACACACACACACACACACACACACACACACACACACACACACACACACACACACACACACACACACACACACACAGTAATGTTTGCTGACCTCTATCTGTTAAACATCAAAGTGGTTTAATGAGTGGACACACTGTTAAAGGACATCAATGTTGTGTGTGTGTGTGTGTGTGTGTGTGTGTGTGTGTGTGTGTGTGTGTGTGTGTGTGTGTGTGTGTGTGTGTGTGTGTGTGTGTGTGTGTGTGTGTGTGTGTGTGTGTGTGTGTGTGTGTGTGTGTGGCTAGGAATTGAGGACCATTGAACAGTTGACAGCCCCTTTGGGGAAGATCGCTCCAGGACTGTTAGTGCTCTGCTCTGACCTGGCAGTTGGCCGATGTAACTGCCAGAATAAAGGAAACATCAACATATTAAGAGTCTTAACAGGACGTTGGACCACCAGCCAGAACAGCTTCAATGCTCCTGGGCATAGATTCTACTGGTGTCTGGAACTCTATTGGAGGGATTTAACACCATTCTTCCACGAGAAATTCCATCATTAGATATGTTATAGTATGTTGGATGTATGTAGTAATGTTAGTACTATATATATGTTATAGTATGCTGGATGTATACCTGTATGTAGTAATATTAGTACTATATATATATGTTATAGTATGTTGGATGTATGTAGTAATGTTAGTATTATATATATGTTATAGTATGTTGGATGTATGTAGTAATGTTAGTACTATATATATGTTATAGTATGTTGGATGTATACCTGTATGTAATAATATTAGTACTATATATATATGTTATAGTATGCTGGATGTATACCTATATGTAGTAATGTTAGTACTATAGATCTGTTCTCTGTGTAGGGACGTTCAGAGGAGTGTGTAAAGAAATTGATTATTTCCTCGAGGATGCAGACTATGAGCAGGACGCTGCGGAATACCTACTGAGTGAGTACACACACACACACACACACACACACACACACACACACACACACACACACACACACACACACACACACACACACACACACACTTATACATCACATACTGAATTTTTAGTGTAATTTTGACTTTTCTTTCTGTGTGTGTGTGTGTGTGTGTGTGTGTGTGTGTGTGTGTGTGTGTGTGTGTGTGTGTGTGTGTGTGTGTGTGTGTGTGTGTGTGTGTGTGTGTGTGTGTGTGTGTGTGTGTGTGTGTGTGTGTGTGTGTTGAAGGAGCAGTGAGAGCCTCCAGTATATTCCCCATAATGAGCGTAGGTCTGTTGTTTCTGGGAGGAGTGTGTGTGGCAGGCAGCGAGTTCTACAAGACACAACACAACGTCATGCTTAGTGCCGGGATACTGTTCGTCTCCGCAGGTCAGCTCTCTCTCTCTCTCTCTCTCTCTCTCTCTCTCTCTCTCTCTCTCTGTCTCTGTCTCTGTCTCTGTCTCTGTCTCTCTCTCTCTCTCTCTCGTCTACATCTCAGCTAACTCTCTCTATCTCTCTCTCTCTCTCGTCTACATCTCAGCTAACTCTCTCTCTCTCTCTCTCATCTACATTTCAGCTAACTCTCTCTCTCTCATCTACATCTCAGCTAACTCTCTCTCTCTCTCTCTCTCTCTCTCTCTCTCTCTCTCTCTCTCTCTCTCTCTCTCTCTCTCTCTCTCGTCTACATCTCAGCTAACTCTCTCTCCTCTCTCCCTCTCCAGGCCTCAGTAACATCATCGGCATCATCGTCTACATCTCGGCTAACTCTGGTGACCCTGGCCAGAGCGACAGTAAGAAGAGTTACTCGTACGGCTGGTCCTTCTACTTCGGGGCGTTGTCCTTCATCTTGGCTGAGATGGTGGGCGTCCTGACAGTCCACGTCTTCATAGAGCGCCACCGCCAGCTCCGTACCCGCGGCCGCCGCTCCCTCACCAAACCCGCTCTGTTCCGCTCCGCGTCCTACTACAGCCGCTACAACCGCTACAGACGCCGCTCCAGTTACCGCGGCAACGCGGACTCTCGTCACTCCATATCGTCGGCGGGGCAGCTGCGACCTCGTGACCCCTCGCCGTTGCCGGCGGCCCTGTCCGTGTCAAAGGTTGTCGCCGCGGTGCCAGCGGGGTCGGAGTTCACCCTGTTCACGTTGGCCCCACACAAACTAACCCCGCCCAACAACAAGATGGCAGCCGCCGCAGGAGGGGTGGATGTCGCGAAGAGCGTTTTCCTGTCACCACTGACAAGCAAGCCCAACAACAAGGACATGTTGCCTAGCAATGCTGCCAACAGGAGGACAACACCTGTCTGAGAGAGGGAGGGAGAGAGAGAGAGACAGGGGGGGGAGGGAGGGTAAGGGAAGGATGGAGAGAGAGAAAAAGGAGAAGGACAAATGTTGACAGGATGGAACACTGCCTCTGTCTGATGACCGTAGAACAGACAGGATGGAACACTACCTCTGTCTGGTGACTATAGAACAGACAGGATGGAACACTACCTCTGTCTGATGACTATAGAACAGACAGGATGGAACACTACCTCTGTCTGATGACTATAGAACAGACAGGATGGAACACTACCTCTGTCTGATGACTATAGAACAGACAGGATGGAACACTACCTCTGTCTGGTGACTATAGAACAGACAGGATGGAACACTACCTCTGTCTGATGACTATAGAACAGACAGGATGGAACACTACCTCTGTCTGATGACTATAGAACAGACAGGATGGAACACTACCTCTGTCTGGTGACTATAGAACAGACAGGATGGAACACTACCTCTGTCTGGTGACTATAGAACAGACAGGATGGAACACTACCTCTGTCTGATGACTATAGAACAGACAGGATGGAACACTACCTCTGTCTGATGACTATAGAACAGACAGGATGGAACACTACCTCTGTCTGATGACTATAGAACAGACAGGATGGAACACTACCTCTGTCTGATGACTATAGAACAGACAGGATGGAACACTACCTCTGTCTGGTGACTATAGAACAGACAGGATGGAACACTACCTCTGTCTGGTGACTATAGAACAGACAGGATGGAACACTACCTCTGTCTGATGACTATAGAACAGACAGGATGGAACACTACCTCTGTCTGATGACTATAGAACAGACAGGATGGAACACTACCTCTGTCTGATGACTATAGAACAGACAGGATGGAACACTACCTCTGTCTGATGACCATAGAACAGACAGGATGGAACACTACCTCTGTCTGATGACTATAGAACAGACAGGATGGAACACTACCTCTGTCTGATGACCATAGAACAGACAGGATGGAACACTACCTCTGTAGAATTGATCTGTCTGTCTTTCTCTGTCTGTTCAGTTTGTTTCCTGGAAGCTTAAATGACCCCTGACCGCTGTCGAGAGCCAATGACAGACACAGATCCAGTGTAGCTGTCCGACCTGACATCCAATGAGAATGCTCCCTTTTTGTTTTCTGTTACCAAAGCCCTTTAAAGATGTTGTGTATTCTGCTGACTAACCTCTAGTAACTCTTAGTGGGCCCTCACACTGTTTATAATAAATACACTGATTAACCTCTAGTAACTCTTAGTGGACCCTCACACTGTTTATAATAAATACACTGACTAACCTCTAGTAACTCTTAGTGGGCCCTCACACTGTTTATAATAAATACACTGACTAACCTCTAGTAACTCTTAGTGGACCCTCACACTGTTTATAATAAATACACTGATTAACCTCTAGTAACTCTTAGTGGACCCTCACACTGTTTATAATAAATACACTGACTAACCTCTAGTAACTCTTAGTGGACCCTCACACTGTTTATAATAAATACACTGACTAACCTCTAGTAACTCTTAGTCTGCCCTCACACTGTTTATAATAAATACACTGACTAACCTCTAGTAACTCTTAGTGGACCCTCACACTGTTTATAATAAATACACTGATTAACCTCTAGTAACTCTTAGTGGACCCTCACACTGTTTATAATAAATACACTGACTAACCTCTAGTAACTCTTAGTCTGCCCTCACACTGTTTATAATAAATACACTGACTAACCTCTAGTAACTCTTAGTGGACCCTCACACTGTTTACAATAAATACACCGGGGGGGGGGGGGGGGGGGGCGTGCGTGTGTCTCTCCTAGGACTCTGTGGAAAACACCTGAATATGTGGCATCTCAGGTGTAGAGTGCTTTGAACCACAAAATACAACGTACAGTTTACTGTCAACAAAATAACGCAACCCATCACTCACCGCACACACACACACACACACACACACACACACACACACACACACACACACACACACACACACACACACACACACACACACACACACACACACACACACACACACAGACTATTGAGATAACAAAGTATAGTGATTCTCCTGCTAGGGCTCAGTATTGGTTCTGTATAAAAGCCTCTTTCGGTCACTTTTCTCTCCTGAGGTGTAATGCAATTACAAGTATTCAATTCTATTTCTTACAGTTATTTTATCGCTTTAGAACTATTTATATAACAGAAGTATGTGCTACAGACATTAAAACTATGACACAACACATATGGAATCATGTAGTAACCAAAAAAAGTGTTAAACAAGTCAAAGTATATTTTATATTTGAGATTCTTTAAAGTAGTCACATTTTGCCTTGATGACAGCTTTGAACACTCTTGGAATTCTCTCAACCAGCTTCACCTGGAATGCTTTTCCAACAGTCTTGAAGGAGTTCCCACATATGCTGAGCACTTGTTGGCTGCTTTTCCTTCACTCTGAGGTCCAACTCATCCCAAACCATCTCAATTGGGTTGAGGTCGGGTGATTGTGGAGGCCAGGTCATCTGATGCGGCACTCCATCACTCTCCTTCTTGGTCAAATAGCCCTTACATGGCCTGGAGGTGTGTTGGGTCTTTGCCCTGTTGAGAAACAAGTGCAAACCAGATGGGATGGCGTATCGCTGCAGAATGCTGTGGTAGCCTTGATGGTGCCTTGAATTCTAAGTAAAATCACTGACAGTGTCACCAGCAAACCATCACACCTCCTCCTCCATGCTTCACGGTGGGAACCACACATGCGGAGATCCTCCGTTCACCTACTCTGCATCTCACAAAGACACGGTGGTTGGAATCAAAATTCTCCAATTCGGACCAAAGGACAGATTTCCACCGGTCTAATGTCCATTGCTCGTATTTCTTGGCCCAAGCAAGTCTCTTCTTCTTATTGGTGTCCTTTAGTAGTGGTTTCTTTGCAGGAATTCGACCATGAAGGCCTGATTCACGGTCTCCTCTGAACAGTTGATGTTGAGATGTGTCTATTACTTGAACTCTGTGAAGCATTTATTTGGGCTGCAATTTCTGAGGCTGGTAACTCTAATGAACTAATCCTCTGCAGCAGAGGTAACTCTGGGTCTTCCTTTCCTGTGGCAGTCCTCATGAGAGCCAGCTTCATTACAGTGCTTGATGGTTTTTGCGACTGCACTTGAAGAAACTTTCAAAGTTCTTGACATTTTCCAGATTGACTGACCTTCATGTCTTAAAGTAATGATGGACTGTCGTTTCTCTTTGCTTATTTGAGCTGTTCTTGCCATAATATGGACTTGGTATTTTACCAAATAGGGCTATCTTCTGCATACCAACCCTATCTAGTCACAACACAACTGATTGGTTCAAATGCATTAAGAAGGAAAGAAATTCCACAAATTAACTTTTAACATTTCAGGTGAGTACTTCATGAAGCTGGTTGAGAGAATTCCAAGAATGTGCAAAGCTGTCATCAAGGCAAAGGGTGGCTACTTTGAAGAATCTCAAATATAAAATATATTTTGATTTGTTTAATACGTTTTGGGTTACTACATGATTCCATATGTGTTATTTCATAGTTTTGATGTCCTCACTATTATTCTACAATGTAGTGGTTTATCGTGTCTTTTAAACTAGGTGGTTTAAGCCCTGAATGCTGATTGGCTGACAGCCATGGTATATCAGACCCGATACCACGGGTATGACAGAACATTTATTTTTACTGCTCTAATTATGTTGATAACCAGTTTATAATAGGGGTTTGTGTTATATGGCCAATATACCACGGCTAAGGGTTGTATCCAGGCACTCCGCGTTGTGTCGTCCCTAAAGAACAGCCCTTAGCCGCGTCATATGGCCGTATACCGGACCTCCTCAGGCCTTATTGCTTCATTCTACAGCTCACTAGAGGGCGCTAGCTGCAGCCAAAGCTGCACACGTCACCAAACGTCTAAACCGAAGTTTTCGCTTTGTGGTGTTTATTGTAACTGTTAATAACTGTACTGGTCAAGTGTCAACATTTTTTTATTTTTTATAAATTGGACATCAATTGTGGATACGGAAGAAAAGTTTCTGGGCCTGAAAGAATTCACAACGGAAGACCTTCAAGTGGTTTGTTGCTATGGAAGAACTACCCCGCCTTCCCGTGCTCCTGAGCCTGTGGAGATCAGTTTTGACTTTATGATTTTAACAGAAGTAGAGGGAGTTGTATTTATTTGTATGTATCATATTTTGTTGTTGTTTTTGCTAGTTAGTATGAGTATTTTCATCCAAAACGTTTTTTAAAATATATATTTGACTACCTCGCACAGTAGGTTGCACCTTATAGATCGGACCTCATAGATGAAAAAAAAATCGTTTCCGTTTTCTTGTCAGGCCAGTTTCCGGGCCCGCCATGATGTTCAGAAGACAACGAGGAGCAACGGAAAGACCGTCGAAATGGATGTTATGGATTTAAACAACGAAAATTATAGTTTGGAAGGAGATAATTACCGTCGTTTTGGATAAGAGCCTAAGCTAACTGGTTATTAAAGTGGTTGTTTCCAGTGGCCATTTTCTAACCAGTTAACTAGCTACCTAAGTACTGTACGCTAACGTTAGCTGCGGGTAATGTTTTTGTTTTGAGTGGTAGGTAACATTACACCGACCTAGGCCGCAGATTCCCTTGTCTCATAATTTCATCGTAGGTCATACAAGGATAAACATCGTTCCTGCGTGGACTGCAACTCCGAAGAGGATCGTTTAAGGACTTATTTTTGGACGTTTGATTTTCCGTTTCTGGACGGATTAGAAGATTTTGGACTGCGCCATTTACGGCGGAAGAGCGAAGCTTACGGCCTCGCATGGACTCCTAACCGCGAACTCGGTGCCTCGCTGCTTTCAGCAGCTACAAGGCCCGTGTTTCCGCGAGAGACTCTACTGACTTTATTAACCGTGAAAAAAGCCGTAATGGACACTTCTGGAACTGTACTTTTCTTGTGTTTTACCGGACTCTTAACGAACTGACCGGGTTAAAGACGCTGCTTGCTGGTGTCCCGGCCTTTCACTACTAGTAGCTTGGTGTCTTTGACGTATACAGCTACAAGGACTATCTGTGAATACTTCCTCTTAGTTCATTGCCTGTTTTCCCTTCGATATTATCTTAGACTAAACTGGTAGCTTTCCCTTCAGTCTCAGATCATATCTAGTACTGGTTATTGTTATTCTTAACTAACTTGTTGTTTTCCCTTGTCTTGAGTTTTGATTTAAGTGATAGTTGTGAGAATGTCGTGTGTTCATTATAAATTCTCGTCCAAACTGGACTACAACACCGTGACCTTTGACGGGCTGCACATCACCCTAGCCGAGCTGAAACGGCAGATTATGGGCAGAGAGCGCCTCAAAGCCACCGACTGTGACCTGCAGATCACCAACGCACAGACCCGTGAAGGTAAGAACTGGCCCAGAGCGCGCCCCGGGCAGTCTAGTAGTACAGGTTGTTCTACAACGAGCTGATGTTAGCGATGACAAGATTGTCAATGATTCTATGCAGTTTTATGGTGTGTACTTCCTGGTGGGGATCGGCGATATGGGCCCTAAAAATAAATTATATATAGATACAGAAGTTGGATTGTATTACTGTATTTGACCCCCCCCCAAAAAAATATTTGTAATAATATAAATTTTAAATTTACTTTATGAGTAGTGCGTGACCCTAGGGTGGTATTTCTCCATTCTGATTTATTTTTGCTTTAATTTAATATTATAAAACAATTTTAGCTCATTCATAAATTTATGCATTTCCTCACTCATTTGAGATCATTTCCACGCTGCGGTGTAGGGCTGCACGGTATGGGCAAACAACCTGGGCCATATTTTGAACCAAATGTTACAATTGAAACTTGCGATTTAGAGCAAAACACTTGTCAACTGTTGGAACCATTGGAGTTATAATGAGTATTCTATAGTTAATAGTGACCACTTTGAATACAGTGTTTTTGACATGACAACGGGAACGTTTAATCTCTGGCTACATTGAATGTTTTCTCTTAGCTACTTCATGTAGCTAACATATTCTTGCTTTGTGTATTCCTCTTTGATTTTAGAAGATACTGTTGTACAAACAACATGCTGATTTGAGGTGTTATGCGGCTGTATAAGTACGTTTGCTTTAACTCCGTACATCTATTAGCCCGCCAGGTAACAGGCGATTAGCATTAGCGGCTAACAACAGCCCGGACTTGCTAAGAAATGACAGGCTAGCTGTTTGTATATGTAAAAAAATATATAAATAAATGATAGTGTAACGTTAATTACAGAACACTAGTGGATTTATATTAAGAAGCAAAGTGAAAACAACATAGTTGTCATCAACATTGTTGCATGAGCTGCATTGCCTATGCAGATTGAACGCGTCTCATTGTTGAGGAACCAAAATACAAATTTCCCCATCAACATTTGCATATGTTTAATCTCTAGGAACTCAGTGTTGAGTCCAATCTCTCTAGAGCTTCGGCTGGGGTGACCTTTTACACGGGGAAGAACGATGTGAATTTAACCGTTTTTGTTTGATGTCCACATCCCCAAACACTATGTATTACTAATGATATATTATATTCCCTGTGCTTCTATAGACTACAGTACTAATGATATATTATATTCCCCGTGGTTCTATAGACTACAGTACTAATGATATATTATATTCCCCGTGGTTCTATAGACTACAGTACTAATGATATATTATATTCCCTGTGCTTCTATAGACTACAGTACTAATGATATATTATATTCCCTGTGCTTCTATAGACTACAGTACTAATGATATATTATATTCCCTGTGGTTCTATAGACTACAGTACTAATGATATATTATATTCCCTGTGGTTCTATAGACTACAGTACTAATGATATATTATATTCCCTGTGCTTCTATAGACTACAGTACTAATGATATATTATATTCCCTGTGCTTCTATAGACTACAGTACTAATGATATATTATATTGTGTACCTTGTGCTTCTACAGACTACAGTACTAATGATATATTATATTCCCTGTGCTTCTATAGACTACAGTACTAATGATATATTATATTCCCTGTGGTTCTATAGACTACAGTACTAATGATATATTATATTCCCTGTGGTTCTATAGACTACAGTACTAATGATATATTATATTCCCTGTGCTTCTATAGACTACAGTACTAATGATATATTCCCCGTGGTTCTATAGACTACAGTACTAATGATATATTATATTCCCTGTGGTTCTATAGACTACAGTACTAATGATATATTATATTCCCTGTGCTTCTATAGATTACAGTACTAATGATATATTATATTGTGTACCTTGTGCTTCTACAGAGTACACTGATGAGGAGATTCACATCCCCAAACACTCGTCAGTGATCGTCAGACGCACCCCCATCGGAGGGGTCAAACCAGCGGGCAGAACGTTCATTGTGTACGTAGCTATGACATCGTGACCCTGTGTCTATCTGCATGATATGAGCGTGGTAGTAACCCCCCCAATTGCCTGTTGATCCTAATAACGGCCACACACTAGTATCCAGTCAAATGGTAGTAACCCCCCCATCGCCTGTTGATGCCAATACCCCCCCCCCCCCCCCTCCACACAGCCACACACTAATATCCAGTCAAATGGTAGTAACCCCCCCCCCCACACACATCCACACACTAATATCCAGTCAAATGTTAGTAACCCCCCCCCCCCAACGCCTGTTGATTCCAATTCACCCCCCACACATCCACACACTAGTATCCAGTCAAATGGTAGTAACCCCCCCCCCCACACAGCCACACACTAGTATCCAGTCAAATGGTAGTAACCCCCCCCCCACACAGCCACACACTAGTATCCAGTCAAATGGTAGTAACCCCCCCCCCCACACATCCACACACTAATATCCAGTCAAATGTTAGTAACCCCCCCCCCCCCCAACGCCTGTTGATTCCAATTCACCCCCCACACATCCACACACTAGTATCCAGTCAAATTGTAGTAACCCCCCCCCCCCCACACAGCCACACACTAGTATCCAGTCAAATGGTAGTAACCCCCCCCCCCACACAGCCACACACTAGTATCCAGTCAAATGGTAGTAACCCCCCCCCCCCACACATCCACACACTAATATCCAGTCAAATGTTAGTAACCCCCCCCCCAACGCCTGTTGATTCCAATTCACCCCCCACACATCCACACACTAGTATCCAGTCAAATGGTAGTAACCCCCCCCCCCACACAGCCACACACTAGTATCCAGTCAAATGGTAGTAACCCCCCCCCCCCCCACACAGCCACACACTAGTATCCAGTCAAATGGTAGTAACCCCCCCCCCCCACACAGCCACACACTAGTATCCAGTCAAATGGTAGTAACCCCCCCCCCACACAGCCACACACTAGTATCCAGTCAAATGGTAGTAACCCCCCCCCCCCCCCACACAGCCACACACTAGTATCCAGTCAAATGGTAGTAACCCCCCCCCACACAGCCACACACTAGTATCCAGTCAAATGGTAGTAACCCCCCCCCCCCCCCCCCCCACACAGCCACACACTAGTATCCAGTCAAATGGTAGTAACCCCCCCCCACACACAGCCACACACTAGTATCCAGTCAAATGGTAGTAACCCCCCCCCCCCCCACACACAGCCACACACTAGTATCCAGTCAAATGGTAGTAACCCCCCTGTTGATTCCAATATCCCCCCCCCCCCCCCCTCCACACAGCCACACACTAGTATCCAGTCAAATGGCAGTAACCCCCCCCCTTCGCCTGTTGATTCCAATATCCCCCCCCCCCCCCCTCCACAGAGCCACACTAGTATCCAGTCAAATGGTAGTAACCCCCCCCCCCCCCACACAGCCACACACTAGTATCCAGTCAAATGGTAGTAACCCCCCCCCTTCGCCTGTTGATTCCAATATCCCCCCCCCCCCCCTCCACAGAGCCACACTAGTATCCAGTCAAATGGTAGTAACCCCCCCCCTTCGCCTGTTGATTCCAATATCCCCCCCCCCCCCCTCCACAGAGCCACACTAGTATCCAGTCAAATGGTAGTAACCCCCCCCCTTCGCCTGTTGATTCCAATATCCCCCCCCCCCCCTCCACAGAGCCACACTAGTATCCAGTCAAATGGTAGTAACCCCCCCCCCTTCGCCTGTTGATTCCAATATCCCCCCCCCCCCCCCTCCACAGAGCCACACTAGTATCCAGTCAAATGGTAGTAACCCCCCCCCTTCGCCTGTTGATTCCAATATCCCCCCCCCCCCCCCTCCACAGAGCCACACACTAGTATCCAGTCAAATGGTAGTAACCCCCCCCCCCCCTCCACAGAGCCACACACTAGTATCCAGTCAAAAGGTAGTAACCCCCCCCCCCCCCCCCCACAGAGCCACACACTAGTATCCAGTCAAATGGTAGTAACCCCCCCCCCCCCCTCCACAGAGCCACACACTAGTATCCAGTCAAATGGTAGTAACCCCCCCCCCCCCCCTCCACAGAGCCACACACTAGTATCCAGTCAAATGGTAGTAACCCCCCCCCCCCTCCACAGAGCCACACACTAGTATCCAGTCAAATGGTAGTAACCCCCCCCCCCCTCCACAGAGCCACACACTAGTATCCAGTCAAATGGTAGTAACCCCCCCTCCACAGAGCCACACACTAGTATCCAGTCAAATGGTAGTAACCCCCCCCCCCCTCCACAGAGCCACACACTAGTATCCAGTCAAATGGTAGTAACCCCCCCCCCCCCTCCACAGAGCCACACACTAGTATCCAGTCAAATGGTAGTAACCCCCCCCCCCCCCCCCCTCCACAGAGCCACACACTAGTATCCAGTCAAATGGTAGTAACCCCCCCCCCCTCCACAGAGCCACACACTAGTATCCAGTCAAATGGTAGTAACCCCCCCCCCCTCCACAGAGCCACACTAGTATCCAGTCAAATGGTAGTAACCCCCCCCCTTCGCCTGTTGATTCCAATATCCCCCCCCCCCCCCTCCACAGAGCCACACTAGTATCCAGTCAAATGGTAGTAACCCCCCCCCTTCGCCTGTTGATTCCAATATCCCCCCCCCCCCCTCCACAGAGCCACACTAGTATCCAGTCAAATGGTAGTAACCCCCCCCCTTCGCCTGTTGATTCCAATATCCCCCCCCCCCCCCCCACAGAGCCACACTAGTATCCAGTCAAATGGTAGTAACCCCCCCCCCTTCGCCTGTTGATTCCAATATCCCCCCCCCCCCCCCTCCACAGAGCCACACACTAGTATCCAGTCAAATGGTAGTAACCCCCCCCCCCCCCCTCCACAGAGCCACACACTAGTATCCAGTCAAAAGGTAGTAACCCCCCCCCCCCCCCCCCCACAGAGCCACACACTAGTATCCAGTCAAATGGTAGTAACCCCCCCCCCCCTCCACAGAGCCACACACTAGTATCCAGTCAAATGGTAGTAACCCCCCCCCCCCCCCCTCCACAGAGCCACACACTAGTATCCAGTCAAATGGTAGTAACCCCCCCCCCCCTCCACAGAGCCACACACTAGTATCCAGTCAAATGGTAGTAACCCCCCCCCCCCCCTCCACAGAGCCACACACTAGTATCCAGTCAAATGGTAGTAACCCCCCCCCCCCTCCACAGAGCCACACACTAGTATCCAGTCAAATGGTAGTAACCCCCCCCCCCCCTCCACAGAGCCACACACTAGTATCCAGTCAAATGGTAGTAACCCCCCCTCCACAGAGCCACACACTAGTATCCAGTCAAATGGTAGTAACCCCCCCCCCCCTCCACAGAGCCACACACTAGTATCCAGTCAAATGGTAGTAACCCCCCCCCCCCCCCCTCCACAGAGCCACACACTAGTATCCAGTCAAATGGTAGTAACCCCCCCCCCCCCCCCTCCACAGAGCCACACACTAGTATCCAGTCAAATGGTAGTAACCCCCCCCCCCCCCCTCCACAGAGCCACACACTAGTATCCAGTCAAATGATAGTAACCCCCCCCCCCCTCCACAGAGCCACACACTAGTATCCAGTCAAATGGTAGTAACCCCCCCCCCCCTCCACAGAGCCACACACTAGTATCCAGTCAAATGGTAGTAACCCCCCCCCCCCCTCCACAGAGCCACACACTAGTATCCAGTCAAATGGTAGTAACCCCCCCCCCCCTCCACAGAGCCACACACTAGTATCCAGTCAAATGGTAGTAACCCCCCCCCCCTCCACAGAGCCACACACTAGTATCCAGTCAAATGGTAGTAACCCCCCCCCCCCCCTCCACAGAGCCACACACTAGTATCCAGTCAAATGGTAGTAACCCCCCCCCCCCCTCCACAGAGCCACACACTAGTATCCAGTCAAATGGTAGTAACCCCCCCCCCCTCCACAGAGCCACACACTAGTATCCAGTCAAATGGTAGTAACCCCCCCCCCCTCCACAGAGCCACACACTAGTATCCAGTCAAATGGTAGTAACCCCCCCCCCCCTCCACAGAGCCACACACTAGTATCCAGTCAAATGGTAGTAACCCCCCCCCCCCCTCCACAGAGCCACACACTAGTATCCAGTCAAATGGTAGTAACCCCCCCCCCCCCTCCACAGAGCCACACACTAGTATCCAGTCAAATGGTAGTAACCCCCCCCCCCCCTCCACAGAGCCACACACTAGTATCCAGTCAAATGGTAGTAACCCCCCCCCCCCTCCACAGAGCCACACACTAGTATCCAGTCAAATGGTAGTAACCCCCCCCCCCCTCCACAGAGCCACACACTAGTATCCAGTCAAATGGTAGTAACCCCCCCCCCCCCCCACACTAATATCCAGTCAAATGGTAGTAACCCCCCCCCCCCTCCACAGAGCCACACACTAGTATCCAGTCAAATGGTAGTAACCCCCCCCCCCCCCCCACACTAATATCCAGTCAAACCAGCCTAGTTATTCTAAAGATACAACTCCTCTCTGTTGTCTGGTCCATGTCTGTGGTGGTTGTTGACATGTTTATTCTGTTTCTTCCTGTTTGTTTAGTGACCGTTCTGACATGGCTGCTGGATCCTCCAGACCCGTATGTAACAAGCACTCTCATTTCCTTACTCTCTCTGTCCTCCTTTTATAAACTCTGCTCTGATTTTTTGGGTTAAACATACTGTGTAAACTCTGTTCTGATTGGTAACCAGTTAACTCTGAGTTGTTATGGTGATTTTAATATTCTGTTCTGATTGGTCACCAGTTAACTCTGAGTTGTCATGGTGATAATATTCTGTTTTGATTGGTTCCAACTGCTGTTCCCTGTTGTTGTTGTAACTCACTGTGTGTTTTTAATGTTGTTCAATGTGTTGATGGATCTGAACTATATTGTGACTGTATTTCATATTGAAACAAGGGTTATCGTGGTGTTGTTAGCCTGCCACTGTACAGAGCCTCCCTGTGTGTTGAGACAATGCTTCATAATCCTTACAGGCATGATGATGACCGATTATTACTATGCTGCTTTACTTCAAATGAATGGGAAATTCTGCTTTTTCTTTCACGTGGTGTTATAGCAATGAGTTTGAGGTATTGACTAAGACTAATGCATTGATACCTTGTATGGATACCTGTGTGTGACTGTGTGTGTGGGGTAAATTGGTAAATAATTTGGTTCCTGTTCAACAGTTGTTCTAAAACTGAAGTTAATTGCTGATATTTGGCTGTTCTAATGTTGTTCTCTCATCATATTCTGACATTTTAATATGGACTGGACATAGGTGATCCTTTGTTCTCTCAAGAAAGTTTTTTATTTTTTACTACAAACTACTTAGAAATGCAATGCATTTTGTCTACTTTGCAATACATTTTTTACTTAAAGCTAAACTGTAAACTAGGTGTTAAGTATTTACTATGATGAGTACTGAATCCACGATCATGTTTGGTACAGAGTTACAAACAAAAAAACTAAAAGCGGTGCAATGATGATGATACCATTACGACATCACAGAGACTATTATGACATCACTGAAATGATCTATTATGACATCACAGGGTTCTAACTGGGCTGACTGTGTGGCATGGTAGGTTCCCGTGGCGACAGGGTTGTGTTTGGTTGCTGCTGTACGCTGCCAGAACTGTCAATAAAGAGGTTATGTGTTCTGTTGTGAGCACGTGCACCACCACACCAGACCCTGTGTCTTCCCTTCACAGTGACCTCTGAACCTCCCAACCTACCAGCCTCTACTATGATGATGATGATGATGACAGCGACGACGAAGAGTTTATAGCTTAATAAACCAGACCTCTCTACCCTCCCTCTTCCCCTTTGTCCCTTGACTAGTGTTATGATGGCTATTGTTTACTACTATTGTATAATGGTTATTGTAGTGAAAGTATTGTTAAAAGAAACACATTTTATTATACTGTTATGCAGTGTTTCCATAATGCACTAGATAGATCATCCTAAGTGGACCCATAGCGCCTCACTCCAGACCACTGCAGTAGACGAGGAGTCGTGAAGGCAACATGGTTCACTTCAACTGTTACCATATAGCTACATGCAGTAGGAAGTAGGATCTTGGGTTAACTGGTTAATCGGTTACCTAGACCAGCCTTGCTCTAAAACTTAATCCTGTTTACTTCATAGTCTGTTACCTAGACCGGCCTAGCTCTGAATTTAATCCTGTTAGCCCATAGTCTGTTGCCTAGCTCTGGACTTAATCCTGTTAGCCCATATAGTCTGTTGCCTGGCTCTGGACTTAATCCTGTTAGCCCATAGTCTGTTGTTACCTAGACCGGCCTAGCTCTGAATTTAATCCTGTTAGCCCATAGTCTGTTGCCTAGCTCTGGACTTAATCCTGTTAGCCCATATAGTCTGTTGCCTAGCTCTGGACTTAATCCTGTTAGCCCATAGTCTGTTGTTGCCTAGACCGGCCTAGCTCTGGACTTAATCCTGTTAGCCCATAGTCTGTTGCCTAGCTCTGGACTTAATCCTGTTAGCCCATAGTCTGTTGCCTAGCTCTGGACTTAATCCTGTTAGCCCATAGTCTGTTGCCTAGCTCTGGACTTAATCCTGTTAGCCCATATAGTCTGTTGCCTAGCTCTGGACTTAATCCTGTTAGCCCATATAGTCTGTTGCCTAGCTCTGGACTTAATCCTGTTAGCCCATATAGTCTGTTGCCTAGCTCTGGACTTAATCCTGTTAGCTCATAGTCTGTTGCCTAGCTCTGGACTTAATCCTGTTAGCTCATAGTGTAGTAAAGGGCCACCAACAGCTATTATTACTTCTACTGGTGTAGCTAGCCAGGCTGTAACACCTACTACTACTACTAGCTACACCAGTAGTAGTATTAGTAAACAAGCTAGGCTGGTCTAGGTAGTAATACCAACTACTGCTACCAATGTAGCAAGCGCAGCTGTAAATACCACCTACTACCATTAGTGATGTAGCTAGCCAGGCTGTAATACCTATTACTACTGGTGTCGCTAACTCAGCTGTAATACCTACTACTAATGTAGCTAGCCAGGCTGTAATACCAACTATTACTACTGGTGTAGCTAGCCAGGCTGTAGTACCAACTACTACAGGTGTAGCTAGCTTAGCTGTAGTACCAACTACTATTACTACTACTAGTGATGTAGCTAGCCAGGCTGTAGTACCAACTACTACAGGTGTAGCTAGCTTAGCTGTAGTACCAACTACTACTACTGGTGTAGCTAGCCAGGCTGTAGTACCAACTACTACTACTGGTGTAGCTAGCCAGGCTGTAGTACCAACTACTACTACTGGTGTAGCTCGCCAGGCTGTAGTACCAATTACTACTACTGGTGTAGCTCGCCAGGCTGTAGTACCAACTACTACTACTGGTGTAGCTCGCCAGGCTGTAGTACCAACTACTACTACTGGTGTAGCTAGCTCAGCTGTATTCCCAACTACTGGTGTAGCTAGCGACAGCTGTAAAACCAAGTGTAGCTAGTTTAGCTGTAATACCAACTACAATTACTACTACTAGTGATGTAGCTAGCCAGCCCGTTAAACCATCTACTACTGATGTTGCTAGCTCGGCTGTTATAGCTACACCAGTAGTCGTAGTTGGTAACTGTAATACCAACTACTAGCTACACGCTAGCCAGGCTGTAGGACCAACTACTACTACTGCTGGTGTAGCTAGCCAGGGCTGTAGTACCAACTACTACTGATGCAGCTAGCCAGGCTGTAGTACCAACTACTACTATTGGTGTAGCTAGCCAGGCTGTAGTACCAACTACTACTACTACTGGTGTAGCTAGCGTGGCTGTAATACCAACTACTACTACTGGTGTAGCTAGCCAGGCTGTAGTACCTACTACTACTACTGGTGTAACTAGCCAGGTTGTAGTACCAACTACTACTACTGGTGTAGCTAGCCAGGCTGTAGTACCAACTACTACTGATGGTGTAGCTAGCGTGGCTGTAGTACCAACTACTACTGGTGTAGCTAGCCAGGCTGTAGTACCAACTACTACTACTACTGGTGTAGCTAGCGTGGCTGTAGTACCAACTACTACTGCTGGTGTAGCTAGCCAGGCTGTAGTACCAACTACCACTACTGGTGTAGCTAGCCAGGCTGTAGTACCAACTACTACTGCTGGTGTAGCTAGCCAGGCTGTAGTACCAACTACTACTACTACTGGTGTAGCTAGCCAGGCTGTAGTACCAACTACTACTGCTGGTGTAGCTAGCCAGGCTGTAGTACCAACTACTACTACTGGTGTAGCTAGCCAGGCTGTAGTACCAACTACTACTACTGGTGTAGCTAGCCAGGGCTGTAGTACCAACTACTACTACTACTGGTGTAGCTAGCCAGGGCTGTAGTACCAACTACTACTACTACTGGTGTAGCTAGCCAGGGCTGTAGTACCAACTACTACTACTACTGGTGTAGCTAGCCAGGGCTGTAGTACCAACTACTACTACTACTGGTGTAGCTAGCCAGGGCTGTAGTACCTACTACTACTACTACTGGTGTAGCTAGCCAGGCTGTAGTACCTACTACTACTACTGATGGTGTAGCTAGCCAGGCTGTAGTACCAACTACTACTACTGGTGTAGCTAGCTCAGCTGTATTCCAAACTACTGGTGTAGCTAGCGACAGCTGTAAAACCAAGTGTAGCTAGTTTAGCTGTAATACCAACTACAATTACTACTACTAGTGATGTAGCTAGCCAGCCCGTTAAACCATCTACTACTGATGTTGCTAGCTCGGCTGTTATAGCTACACCAGTAGTCGTAGTTGGTAACTGTAATACCAACTACTAGCTACACGCTAGCCAGGCTGTAGGACCAACTACTACTACTATTGGTGTAGCTAGCCAGGCTGTAGTACCAACTACTACTACTATTGGTGTAGCTAGCCAGGCTGTAGTACCAACTACTACTACTACTGGTGTAGCTAGCCAGGCTGTAGTACCAACTACTACTACTACTGGTGTAGCTAGCCAGGGCTGTAGTACCAACTACTACTACTACTGGTGTAGCTAGCCAGGCTGTAGTACCAACTACTACTACTGGTGTAGCTAGCCAGGCTATAGTACCAACTACTACTACTGATGGTGTAGCTAGCCAGGCTATAGTACCAACTACTACTACTGGTGTAGCTAGCCAGGCTGTAATACCTACTACTACTGGTGTAGCTAGCCAGGCTGTAGTACCTACTACTACTACTGGTGTAGCTAGCCAGGCTATAGTACCAACTACTACTACTACTGGTGTAGCTAGCCAGGCTATAGTACCAACTACTACTACTGGTGTAGCTAGCCAGGCTATAGTACCTACTACTACTACTGGTGTAGCTAGCCAGGCTATAGTACCTACTACTACTACTGGTGTAGCTAGCCAGGCTGTAGTACCTACTACTACTACTGGTGTAGCTAGCCAGGGCTGTAGTACCTACTACTACTACTGATGGTGTAGCTAGCCAGGCTATAGTACCAACTACAACTACTGGTGTAGCTAGCCAGGCTGTAGTACCAACTACTACTACTGGTGTAGCTAGCCAGGCTGTAGTACCAACTACTACTACTGGTGTAGCTAGCCAGGCTGTAGTACCAACTACTACTACTGGTGTAGCTAGCCAGGCTATAGTACCAACTACTACTACTACTGGTGTAGCTAGCCAGGCTATAGTACCAACTACTACTACTGGTGTAGTTAGCCAGGCTGTAATACCAATGTACCCCCCCCCCCCCATCAGTTCCTGTGTGAATCTCAATGTTTTGCGGTTCCTCCTCACGTCGTATTGGAGGAGAAGGACGGCTCCGCTGCGTTCGTCCCCTGGGTACAGATCTAGGATCAGTTTTCCCTGCCACCGATCCTTACCATAACCATTCGTGTGGAAATGAAGAACTGAGCCCAGATCAGTGTTTTAGGGGGGAAACTTGACCCTACAACATTGGTGTAACTGTCACACTGTAGTAGTGATATGAGTTGACTGGATGTATGTGATCTGCCTCTCTGGCTATGGAATGGGTTGATCAATCTGTGTGTCCTTGATTCCTCACCTATCTCCTCGCCTCCTCCTCAAAAGACAGGTGGGGATGGTATCTTCTCCCTCCCAATGTCTTTTCAGAAGGAGACGGGGGGGAGCCATGTCCATCTCTAGATTGAGTCCGTGTCTGCTCCCAGGCAGACAGGTGGTGGATGTCCACCTTGACTCTGTTCTGTCTTAATGTTGCTCTTCTCCTTCAGACCGACTCGTCACCGTCCGTCACCCTGGCCCAGCTCTCTAAGGTACTGTCTCTCTCTGTGTGTGTTTGGTCTTTGGGAATCAGGTTGGGGTTCATTTAATTTCAACTCATTTAATTCGGGGCATGAATTAAAATGTAAATTGATTTTCACTTTACAACTCCTTGTCATCCTCCTCTAACTCCACTCCTCATCCCTCTCTTCTCTCCTCATTCCTTTTGCCTCATTCCTCCTCCCTCTCCTCATTCCTCCTCCCTCTCCTCATTCCTCTCGCCTCATTCCTATCGCCCATGCTCCTCCCTCTCCTCCCTTTCTCTTCAGACTGCCAACCTAGCGGAGGCCAATGCATCAGAGGATGACAAGATCAGAGCCATGATGTCCCAGTCCAACAGTGAATATGACCCCATACAGTGAGTGTAATACACACAGTAGGGTTGGGCGGTATCCACGTCATCACGCCGTCCTCCTCATCCCAGAGGATTTACAGTAGGGTTGGGCGGTATCCACGTCATCACGCCGCCCTCCTCATCCCAGAGGATTTACAGTAGGGTTGGGCGGTATCCACGTCATCACGCCGCCCTCCTCATCCCAGAGGATTTACAGTAGGGTTGGGCGGTATCCACGTCATCACGCCGCCCTCCTCATCCCAGAGGATTTACAGTAGGGTTGGGCGGTATCCACGTCATCATGCTGTCCTCCTCATCCCAGAGGATTTACAGTAGGGTTGGGCGGTATCCACGTCATCATGCTGTCCTTCTCATCCCAGGGGATTTACAGTAGGGTTGGGCGGTATCCACGTCATCACGCCGCCCTCCTCATCCCAGGGGATTTACAGTAGGGTTGGGCGGTATCCACGTCATCATGCCGTCCTCCTCATCCCAGGGGATTTACAGTAGGGTTGGGCGGTATCCACGTCATCACGCCGTCCTTCTCATCCCAGGGGATTTACAGTAGGGTTGGGCGGTATCCACGTCATCACGCCGCCCTCCTCATCCCAGGGGATTTACAGTAGGGTTGGGCGGTATCCACGTCATCATGCTGTCCTCCTCATCCCAGAGGATTTACAGTAGGGTTGGGCGGTATCCACGTCATCATGCTGTCCTTCTCATCCCAGGGGATTTACAGTAGGGTTGGGCGGTATCCACGTCATCACGTTGTCATGCCGTCCTTCTCATCCCAGAGGATTTACAGTATTAATGTCTTAGTGCTCAAAATACAACAACAAAAAAGCCCATTGGGTGTGTCTTACCAGAATGCTAACACAATTAGTATATATGATAGAGAATTTCCATGGAGGCTGCTAGCTAAATATGCTAACGAGAGCAAACTAAACTAATTGCAAAGACAGGCAATCCAGCTCATAAAGATGTACATACAGTTGAAGTCTGAAGTTTACATACACTTAGGTTGGAGTCATTAAAACTCGTTTTTCAACCACTCCACAAATTTCTTGTTGACAAACTATAGTTTTGGCAAGTCGGTTAGGATATCTACTTTGTGCATGACCCCAAGTAATTTTTCCAACAATTGTTTACAGACAGATTATTTCACTTACAATTCACTGTATCACAATTCCAGTGGGTCCGAAGTTTACATCCTCTAAGTTGACTGTGCCTTTAAACAGCTTGGAAAATTCCAGAAAATGATGTCATGGCGTTAGAAGCTTCTGATAGGCTAATTGACATAATTTGAGTCAATTGTAGGTGTACTTGTGGATGTATTTCAAGGCCTACCTTCAAACTCAGTGCCTCTTTGCTTGACATCCAAAGAAATCATCCAAGACCCCAGAAAAAAATTGTAGACCTCCACAAGTCTGGTTCATCCTTGGGAGCAATTTCCAAATGCCTGCAGGTACCATGTTCATCTGTACAAACAATAGTACGCAAGTATAAACACCATTGGACCATGCAGCCGTCATACCGCTCAGGAAGGAGATGCGTTCTGTCTCCTAGAGATGAACGTACTTTGGTGCGAAAAGTGCAAATCAATCCCAGAACAACAGCAAAGGAACTTGTGAAGATGCTGGAGGAAACAGGTACAAAAGTATCTATATCCACAGTAAAACGAGTCCTATATCGACATAACCTGAAAGGCCGCTCAGCAAGGAAGAAGCCACTGCTCCAAAACCGCCATAAAAAGGCCAGATTACGGTTTCCAACTGCACATGGGGACAAAGATCGTACTTTTTGGAGGAATGTCCTCTGGTCTGATGAAACAAAAATAGAACTGTTCGGCCATAATGACCATTGTTATGTTTGGAAGAAAAAGGGGGAGGCTTGCAAGCCGAAGAACACCATCCCAACCGTGAAGCACGGGGGTGGCAGCATCATGTTGTGGGGTGCTTTGCTGCAGGAGCGACTGGTGCACTTAACAAAATAGATGGCATCGTGAGGTAGAAAAATTATGTGGATATATTGAAGCAACATCTCAAGCCATCAGTCTAGAAGTTAAAGCTTGGTCGCAAATGGGTCTTCCAAGTGGACAATGACCCCAAGCATACTTCCAAAGTTGTGGCAAAATGGCTTAAGGCCAACAATGTCAAGGTATTGGAGTGGCCATCACAAAGCCCTGACCTCAACCCTATAGAAAATATGTGGGCAGAACTGAAAAAGCATGTGCGAGCAAGGAGGCCTACAAACCTGACTCAGTCACACCAGCTCTGTCAGGAGGAATGGGCCAAAATTCACCCAACTTATTGCCGGAACGCTTGTTGAAACGTTTGACCCAAGTTAAACAATTTAAAGGCAATGCTACCAAATACTAATTGAATGTATGTAAACCTCTGACCCACTGGGAATGTGATGAAAGAAATTAAAGCTGAAATAAATAATTCTCAGCTATTATTCTGACATTTTAACATTCATAAAATAAAGTGGTGATTCTTAACTGACCTAAGAGAGGGATTTTTTACTAGGATTAAATGTCAGGAATTGTGAAAAACTGAGCTTAAATGTGGTTAGCTAAGGTGTATGTAAACTTCCGACTTCAACTGTATATACATTACATGACAATCTCATTCCAAAATCATGGGCATTAATATGGAGTTGGTACCCCCTTTACTGCTCTAACAGCCTCCACTCTTCTGGGAAGGCTTTCCACTAGATGTTGGAACATTGCTGCAGGGACTTGCTTCTATTCAGCCACAAGGGCATTAGTTAGGTCGGGAACTGATGTTGGGTGATTAGACCTGGCTCGCAGTCAACGTTCCAATTCATCCCAAAGTTGTTTGATGGGGTTGAAGTCAGGGCTCTGTGCAAGCCATTCAAGTTCTTCCACACCGATCTCGATAAACCATTTCTGTTTGGACCTCGCTTTGTGCGCGGGGGGAGTTGTCATGCTGGAACAGGAAAGAAGGGCCTTCCTCAAACTGTTGCCAAAAAGTTGGAAGCACAGAATCTTGTAGAATGTCATGTATGCTGTAGCATTAAGATTTCCCTTCACTGCAACTAAGGGGCCCGAACCATGAAAAACATCCCCAGACCATTATTCCTCCTCCACCAAACTTTACAGTTGGGGCAATGCACTCGGGCAGGTAGCGTTCTCTGGCATCTGTCGAATCACAAGTTTTATTCAAGTCAAGTGTAAAAACAAAAAACAAATATTTTAAAAAATCTATAAATACAATGTCGTCAACTCCAAATAGAGCTGTATAGTCCCAAGGTCTTCATTTGGCTTTTTAATTAAAACTGAAGAACCATCTAAAGATATATTATACATTCGAAAGTATTCAGAACCCCCCCCCCACCTTGACTTTATCCACATTTTGTTACATTACAGCCTTATTTTAAAATTGATTACATTGCCCTCCCCCCCCCTCAACAATCTACACACAATACCCCATAATGACATCACAATACCCCATAATGACATCACAATACCCCATAATGACAAAGCCATAACACGTTTTTCGATATGTTTCCAAATGTGTAAACAATTAGTCTGAAAGATCACATTTACAATCTTTTTTCCTTTTTGTTTTGCAAGAGCTTCACTGTGTCTGGCTGCGTGATCGAAGGAGACTCCGTGCCAGAAAATTAGTGACAAAATGTTACAAAACCTGGTTTTGTCTTCAAAAAGTCTTCAATCTCAAGTCAAAGTAGAGTCTCAAGTTGTTTTATTTTCTATCAAGTCGTTTTTATTTGTGACTGGAGTCAGACTCGAGTGTGGACTCCACACCTCTGTTGTTTAGTAAACTGTAGTTTAATGTTTAAACTGAGACTCAGCGGCAGGATGAACCACAGATGATGGGTGACGCAAGATGATGCTCTGTGTCACAGAGTTTCTGTGTACGGGTACGCCTCATGCTTCAATGTGGTAGCTACGGGACCAAAACGGGGACAAGTTTAGCCTCACGCTTCAACGCTCTTTAGTTGTTTGGGAGTCGACCCAGTATTGCGGTCTACTTGGTGCTCACTGACTCTACCTTTTCTGTGTCTCTCTTCCAGTTACTCTAAGAAGGCCATCGGACCACCGCCTGCACACTACACCTGCTATCGCTGTGGCAAGAATGGACACTACATCAAACACTGCCCCATGCAGATGGTACGACACTACATATACACTACATAACACTACATAAACACTACACCTGCTATCGCTGTGGCAAGAATGGACACTACATCAAACACTGCCCCATGCAGATGGTACTACGCTACATAACACTACATATACACTACACCTGCTATCGCTGTGGCAAGAACGGACACTACATCAAACACTGCCCCATGCAGATGGTACGACACTACATAACATGACATATACACTACATAACACTACATAAACACTACGCCTGCTTTCGCTGTGGCAAGAACGGACACTACATCAAACACTGCCCCATGCAGATGGTACGACACTACATAACACTACATAACATGACATATACACTACATAAAACTACATAAACACTACACCTGCTTTCGCTGTGGCAAGAACGGACACTACATCAAACACTGCCCCATGCAGATGGTACGACACTACATAACACTACATATACACTACACCTGCTATCGCTGTGGCAAGAACGGACACTACATCAAACACTGCCCCATGCAGATGGTACGACACTACATAACACTACATAACATGACATATACACTACATAAACACTACACCTGCTTTCGCTGTGGCAAGAACGGACACTACATCAAACACTGCCCCATGCAGATGGTACGACACTAGATAACACTACATAACATGACATATACACTACATAACACTACATAAACACTACACCTGCTTTCGCTGTGGCAAGAACGGACACTACATCAAACACTGCCCCATGCAGATGGTACGACACTACATAACACTACATAACATAACATGATTTAACCCTACATGCTGTGTTGTAGGATAAGAGTATAGAGGCTCCTAAGCCAGTCAGGACCAGTAAGGGGATCACTACATATACACTACATAACATGACATATGGTATCTGTGTTGTAGGATAAGAGTATAGAGGCTCCTAAGCCAGTCAGGACCAGTAAGGGGATCACTACATATACACTACATAACATGACATATGGTATCTGTGTTGTAGGATAAGAGTATAGAGGCTCCTAAGCCAGTCAGGACCAGTAAGGGGATCCCTCAGAGCTTTATGGTGAAGGCTGAACCAGGAACTAAAGGAGCCATGTTGACCAGCACTGGAGAATATGCTATTCCTGCTATAGACGCGTAAGTACCACACGCTCTCTCTGTGTCTGTGTGTCTCTCTCTCTCTGTGTCTCTCTCTCCCCCTCTCTGTGTCTCTCTCTTTCTCTCTCTCTGTGTCTCTCTCTTTCAATTCAATTCAATTCAAGGGGCTTTATTGGCATGGGAAACATGTGTTAACATTGCCAAAGCAAGTTTTTCTCTCTCTCTCTCCCCCTCTCTGTGTCTCTCTCTTTCTCCCTCTCTGTGTCTCTCTCTCCCTCTCTCTCTTTCTCTCTCTCTGTGTCTCTCTCTCTTTCTCTCTCTCTGTGTCAAATTCAAATTCAAGCTGCTTTATTGGCATGAAAAACATTGTGTCAATATTGCCAAAGCAACAATGTATACAATATACATTGTAATACAATTAAAACAATGACAAATAATAATATAGAATGGCAGTAAATAATAATACAAAATTAAATATAAAAAATAGTAACAATAAAATGGTAACAGTCAATAGTCGAATGTAATGTATGGTGTAATGCACCACTACCACCACCACTATCATTAAACTGCTATCATTACCATTACCACCCATACCATTACTATTTGGAATGATAAACAACAATAATAATACTAATAACAATAACAGTAATAACAATAACAGTCATAATAAGTAAGTTATTGCTTACTATGCAGATGTTATTATTCAGTGTCCCTCAGGCTATGGCAGGCAAATACATATTTGGCTGCAAGAGGAGCCATTGCTCCTTCGCCCATGAGTATTTTTAGTTTTTCCTCTGGGTTTAATAAGTTAAAATTTGGAATAAATGTAGTCATTTCTGTGAATAATGAATCTCTTGGTGAGGAATATTTATCACAGTAAAGGAGAAAGTGCATCTCTGTTTCTACCTCCCCTGTCGTGCAGTGACCACATACACGCTCCTCTTTGGGTAGCCATGTCTTTTTATGTCTGCCGGTTTCTATTGCCAATCGGTGGTCACTCAGCCTGTACTTGGTAAGGATCTGTCTCTGCTTCGAATCTCTGACAGAGTAGAGATATTCAGCCAATTCATATTCTCTGTTTAGGGTCAGATAGCAATTTAGTCGGCTTTGGGATTTTGTTTCGTTTTTCCAATGTTGTAAATATGAGTCCTTTGATTGGTTCATGATTTTGTTTATTGGAATTCTTTCTTTTGAAGCAGTGCTGGTGTCAGCTTGGTTGGTGAGGTCCAACACCAGCTGACTGAGAGGGCTCGTTTCTGGGCTCAGTTCTTGGGTTTGAAGTGCTTTAAATTGCAGACTCGAATTTGGACTTGAATTTAGATGTAGCCAAAATTTTAATGATCTTTTCTGTATTTTCATTATTACTGGAAAGCGGCCCAATTCTGCCCTACATGCATTAGTTGGTGTATTTCTCTGGACTTGTAGGATTTTCCGACAGAATTCTGCATGTAGGGTTTCAATTGGATGTTTGTCCCACATTTTAAAGTCCAGTTTATTGAGTGGCCCCCAAACCTCACTTCCGTAAAGAGCTATTGGTAGGATTACACTGTCAAATATTTTGGTCCAAATTCTAATTGGGATGTTGATTTTGAATAATTTCATTTTTATTGCATACAATGCTCTGCGGGCTTTTTCTTTGAGTGCATTCACTGCCATATTAAAGTTTCCCGATGCAGATATGGTCAGACCAAGGTAGGTGTAATTTTTTGTGTGTTCAATTATGGTGTTGTTCAGGGTGAATTTATATTTGTGTTTCTGACATCTGTTTTGTTTTTGGAAAATCATGATTTTAGTTTTTGGGAAATTTACTGCCAGGGCCCAATTATGGCAATATTGCTCTAGAATATTAATGTTCTGTTGAAGACCTTCTTTGGTTGGTGATAGAAGTACCAAGTCATCAGCATATAGCAGGTATTTCACCTCTGTGTCAAATAGTGTGAGTCCTGGGGCTGGAGAATGGTCCAACATGTCTGCTAATTCATTGATATAAATGTTGAAAAGATTTGGACTCAAACTACAGCCTTGTCTCACACCTCGACATTGTGAAAAGAATTCTGTTCTTTGGTTTTTGATTTTTATTGCACACTTATTTTCTGTGTACATACATTTTATTAAGTCATACACCTTACCACCAAGCCCACTTTGTAGAATTTTGTAGAATAGCCCTTCGTGCCAAATAGAATCAAATGCTTTTTTAAAGTCAATAAAGCAAGCAAAGATTTTGCCCTCTTTTTTTTGGTGGACGTGTTTATTAATTAGTGTGTGTAAGGTGTATATATGGTCAGTAGTGCGATGGTTAGGGAGAAAGCCAATTTGACATTTAGTTATTACATTTTTTTCTTGAAGAAAGGTTTGGATTCTTGAATTCAAAATGCTACAGAAAACCTTTCCCAAGTTACTGTTTACACAAATTCCCCTGTAATTATTGGGGTCTGATTTGTCTCCACTTTTGTGGATAGGGGAGATGAGCCCCTGGTTCCAGACATCAGGGAAGCAGACAGAAGTTAGTACCATGTTGAACAATTTAAGCACAGCATTTTGCAACTCAGGTGTGCTGTTTTTCAGCATTTCATTTCTGATGTTGTCTAGACCACAAGCCTTCTTTGATTTAATAGATTTGAGCTTTTCATTTAGTTCTTGTTGGGTTATTGGGTAATCTAATGGATTTTGGCTATTTTTAATGACTGATTCAAGGATTTTCAAATTTTCTTTAATTTCTAATTGGTTCTGTTTTAAGTCTTTTTGTGGGATGTTTTTGTATAGATTATCAAAATAAGTTTTCCAAATTCCTACATCTTGTATGGCTAATTCTTGTGGCTTTGTTGTGCTTAAATTGTTCCACATGTCCCAGAACTGATTTTGGTCAATTGCGTTTTCAATTTCATCAAGTGTCTTGTTGGTATAATTCAGTTTCTTGCGTTTCAGTGTATGTTTATACTGTTTCAGAGTTTCAAAGTATTCATATCGTAGCTCTGGGTTGTTTTGCTGCTTATGTTTTTTGTTTGACATTTGTCTTAGGTGTTTTCTAATTGTTTTACATTCATTATCAAACCATTTGTCAGAAACATTTTGTTTTTTGTTTCTGATGTTGCATTTCTTTGGTTTTCTCAAATTTGCTTTCGATGCTGCTTTTTGGAATATGCAGTTGATGTTTAGAGTAGCCGAATTGACACCATCTTTATTGTTTTGGTATTGTGAGTTATTGAAAAACTGTATAGAGTTCATCATTTCTTTTGAGTTCAATGTTTCAATGAATCCCTCTGCACTGTTTGGAGCCCATCTGTATGATTGGTTTATGTTGAAGAGTTTATTGGGCAGTTTTTTTGAATGAATATTGCCGGTTAATTTCTTCAAAAACACGTTGATCTGACTGTGATCTGACAATGGTGTCTGTGGTCTGACAGTGAATGCACTAATGGAGGAGGGGTCAATGTCCGTGATGGCATAATCGACTACACTTGTCCCAAGAGCTGAGCAGTAAGTAAACTGACCTAAAGAGTCCCCTCTGATTCTACCATTAAGCATGTACAGGCCTAAGGCTCGACAGAGATGCACTAACTCCTTCCCATTTTTGTTCAGTATTTGGTCAGGACTGTTTCTATTATTTATAATAGGGCTGCTGTACAAGGAGGGGTGACCAAATATGTGGTGGTTACCTCCCGCATCAGTGTAGTCAGGCTCAGAACCTGTTCTTGCATTGAAATCTCCACAAAGAAGCACTTTACCCTCTGCCTGAAATGTATGAAATGTCTCTCCCTCTCTCTGTGTCTCTCTCTCTTTCTCTCTCTCTTTCTCTCTCTCTGTGTCTCTCTCTTTCTCTCTCTCTTTCTCTCGCTCTGTGTCTCTCTCTCTTTCTCTCGCTCTGTGTCTCTCTCTCTTTCTCTCTCTGTGTCTCTCCCTCTCTGTCTCTCCCTCTCTGTGTCTCTCTCTCCCTCTCTGTGTCTCTCTCTCCCTCTCTGTGTCTCTCTCTCCCTCTCTGTGTCTCTCTCTGTGTCTCTCTCTCTCCCTCTCTCTCTGTGTCTCTCTCTCCCTCTCTCTCTCTGTGTCTCTCTCTGTGTCTCTCCCTCTGTGTCTCTCCCTCTGTGTCTCTCCCTCTGTGTCTCTCCCTCTGTGTCTCTCCCTCTCTGTGTCTCTCTTTCTCCCTCTCTGTGTCTCTCTCTTTTTCTCTCTCTGTGTCTCTCTCTGTGTCTCACTTTCTCTCTCTCTCTGTGTCTCTGTCTCTCTCTGTCTCTCTCTGTCTCTCAATTCAATTCAATTGACTTTATTGACATGGCAAGTTATTATTACTTACATTGTCAAAGTATACATATCGAAAAATTTAAATAAAATATATATGTATATATATACACAAAATATATATATATTTATATATAAATAAATGGTGGGACTAACAGTAATAATAATAGTAGTAGTGGACATGGGATTACCATTAATAACAGCTACAACAACAATATTAATCAGAACAACAATACATTAAAGCAACAGTAGTAGACCAGTGTCAACATGACTGAGAAGACACATGACCTGGTACGAAAGACAAAACAAAACTAAGCTAAATGGGAAATATTATCAACATTACTTTGCATTTTTCACTGGCTGTCCCTCAGGCTGTGGCAGGAGGACACATATTTGGCTGCCAAAACTGCACATTTTGGCTTTTCACCCAACAAATATTTGAATTTTTCTTCATCTTTTATAGTTTCAAATTCTTTGTATTGAATTATAATTTTGGGAAAGAAATATGCTCTTAGGTCTGAGTATTTGTCACAGTGTAGTAGGAAATGCACTTCTGTCTCTACCTCTCCCCTGGAGCAGAGTGAGCACAGCCTGTCCTCTCTGGGCAGCCAGGTTTGTCTGTGACGACCGGTCTCTATAGCCAGACTGTGCTCACTGAGTCTGTACCTAGTCAATGTTTTCCTCAGTTTTCTATCAGTCACAGTGGTCAGATAGTCTGCCACCATGTACTGTCTGTTTAGAGACAAATAGCATTGAAGTTTACTTTGATTTTTTGTGGTGTCTTTCCAATAGGTTATATATTTTTCTTTTTGTTTTGTGATGATTTGGTTGGGCCAGATTTTCTGAGGGCTGTCCCGAGGCTCTATGGGGTTGGGTTGGGTTGGTGAACTGAGCCTCAGAACCAGCTGGCTGAGGGGACTCTTCTCTGGTTTCATCTCTTGACATTGTAGAGCTGTGTGATGGAATGTTTTAGGGTCACTTGTTTTTAGATGGTTGTAAAATTTGATGGCTCTTTTTTCTATTCGAATGAGGAGGGGATATTGGCCCAATTCTGCCCTACATGCGTTATTTGGAGTTTTTCTTTGTACTTGCAATACAGTCTTGCAAAACTCTGCATGCAATATTTCAATTGGATGTTTGTCCCATTTAGTAAATTCATTATTAGAGAGTGGACCCCATACTTCACTGCCATATAGAGCAATTGGTTCTATAACTGATTGAAAAATTGAGCCAGATTCTAATTGGAATTTCAATTTTGATGTTCCTTTTAATGGCATAGAATGCTCTTCTTGCTTTGTCTCTCAGCTCATTCACAGCCATGTGAAAGCTACCTGTGTTGCTGATATTTAGTCCTAGATATGTGTAGTTTTTGGTGTGTTCTAATAGAACTGTGTCCAAATAGAATTTATATTTGTCATCCTTATTTCCGGACCTTTTTTGGAATATCATTATATTTGTTTTTTTTAGGTTAACGGTCAGAGCCCAAGTCTGACAGAACCTGTGAAGATGATCTAGGTGTTGCTGTAACCCCTCTTTAGTGGGAGACAGCAGCACCAGGTCTCTCTCTGTCTCTCTCTCTGTCTCTCTCTCTGTCTCTCTCTCTGTCTCTCTCTCTCTGTCTCTCTCTCTGTCTCTCTCTCTGTCTCTCTCTCTGTCTCTCTCTCTTTCTCTCTCACTCATTCTCTACCCTCTACCCTCTATTCTCTGCTCATTTTGTGTTTTCGTGTTCTGGGTAGGAAGGAGAGAGTATAGATAATATAATGTGTTGCAGGGAGGCCTATGCTCTTGGTAAGAAGGAACGTCCCCCCTTTGTTCCTCGTGAAGCGTCATCGTCTGAAGATGAGGCTGATCCAATCCCCGATGAGCTGCTCTGCCCCATCTGTAATTAACTCATTATAATTACATTTAATTATACAATTTGTTTATTGGTTTGATTTAACTAGGAAATCTTTTGTCAAAACACCAAAAAATTACATCTGAGCAGCGATTTGTTGTTAAAATGTCTTTGAAACGCGTCTTTGAATCACTTTTGTCTTCTAATCTGTTCCAGGTAACGACCTGATGAGTGATGCTGTTGTCATACCCTGCTGTGGTAACTCCTACTGCGACGACTGTGAGTTAACACAGGAGTTTTCAAACTTTTCTTGCCCAGGCCCCCCCCCAGACTAACCGGTGAGCCAGGGCGCCCCCCAGAATAACCAGTGAGCCAGGGCGCCCCCCAGAATAACCGGTGAGCCAGGGCGCCCCCAGACTAACCGGTGAGCCAGGGCGCCCCCAGACTAACCGGTGAGCCAGGGCGCCCCCAGACTAACCGGTGAGCCAGGGCGCCCCCAGACTAACCGGTGAGCCAGGGCGCCCCCAGACTAACCGGTGAGCCAGGGCGCCCCCAGACTAACCGGTGAGCCAGGGAGCCCCCAGACTAACCGGTGAGCCAGGGCGCCCCCCAGAATAACCGGTGAGCCAGGGCGCCCCCCAGAATAACCGGTGAGCCAGGGCGCCCCCCAGAATAACCGGTGAGCCAGGGCGCCCCCCAGAATAACCGGTGAGCCAGGGCGCCCCCCAGAATAACCGGTGAGCCAGGGCGCCCCCCAGAATAACCGGTGAGCCAGGGCGCCCCCCAGAATAACCGGTGAGCCAGGGCGCCCCCCAGAATAACCGGTGAGCCAGGGCGCCCCCCAGAATAACCGGTGAGCCAGGGCGCCCCCCAGAATAACCGGTGAGCCAGGGCGCCCCCAGACTAACCGGTGAGCCAGGGCGCCCCCCAGACTAACCGGTGAGCCAGGGCGCCCCCAGACTAACCGGTGAGCCAGGGCGCCCCCAGACTAACCGGTGAGCCAGGGCGCCCCCAGACTAACCGGTGAGCCAGGGGGCCCCCAGACTAACCGGTGAGCCAGGGGGCCCCCAGACTAACCGGTGAGCCAGGGGGCCCCCAGACTAACCGGTGAGCCAGGGGGCCCCCAGACTAACCGGTGAGCCAGGGGGCCCCCAGACTAACCGGTGAGCCAGGGGGCCCCCAGACTAACCGGTGAGCCAGGGGGCCCCCAGACTAACCGGTGAGCCAGGGGGCCCCCAGACTAACCGGTGAGCCAGGGGGCCCCCAGACTAACCGGTGAGCCAGGGGGCCCCCAGACTAACCGGTGAGCCAGGGCGCCCCCAGACTAACCGGTGAGCCAGGGCGCCCCCAGACTAACCGGTGAGCCAGGGGGCCCCCAGACTAACCGGTGAGCCAGGGGGCCCCACTTCCCCAGAGTGGGATGAACAGATGCTGGCTGTTCCTGTAGACTTCCAGTCATTGATGCTAGTTAACATTGTCTTCCAGTCACTGAGCTAATGCTAGTTAACATTGTCTTCCAGTCACTGAGCTGATGCTAGTTAACATTGTCTTCCAGTCACTGAGCTGATGCTAGTTAACGTTGTCTTCCAGTCACTGAGCTGATGCTAGTTAACATTGTCTTCCAGTCACTGAGCTAATGCTAGTTAACGTTGTCTTCCAGTCACTGAGCTAATGCTAGTTAACGTTGTCTTCCAGTCACTGAGCTGATGCTAGTTAACATTGTCTTCCAGTCACTGAGCTGATGCTAGTTAACATTGTCTTCCAGTCACTGAGCTGATGCTAGTTAACATTGTCTTCCAGTCACTGAGCTGATGCTAGTTAACATTGTCTTCCAGTCACTGAGCTGATGCTAGTTAACATTGTCTTCCAGTCACTGAGCTGATGCTAGTTAACGTTGTCTTCCAGTCACTGAGCTGATGCTAGTTAACGTTGTCTTCCAGTCACTGAGCTGATGCTAGTTAACGTTGTCTTCCAGTCATTGAGCTGCTAGTTAACATTGTCTTCCAGTCATTGAGCTAGTTGATGCTAGTTAACATTGTCTTCCAGTCACTGAGCTAGTTGATGCTAGTTAACATTGTCTTCCAGTCACTGAGCTAGTTGATGCTAGTTAACATTGTCTTCCAGTCACTGAGCTAGTTGATGCTAGTTAACATTGTCTTCCAGTCACTGAGCTGATAGTTAACATTGTCTTCCAGTCACTGAGCTGATAGTTAACATTGTCTTCCAGTCACTGAGCTGATAGTTAACATTGTCTTCCAGTCACTGAGCTGATAGTTAACATTGTCTTCCAGTCACTGAGCTGATAGTTAACATTGTCTTCCAGTCACTGAGCTGATAGTTAACATTGTCTTCCAGTCACTGAGCTGATAGTTAACATTGTCTTCCAGTCACTGAGCTGATGCTAGTTAACATTGTCTTCCAGTCACTGAGCTGATGCTAGTTAACATTGTCTTCCAGTCACTGAGCTAATGCTAGTTAACATTGTCTTCCAGTCACTGAGCTGCTAGTTAACATTGTCTTCCAGTCACTGAGCTGCTAGTCACTGAGCTGCTAGTTAACATTGTCTTCCAGTCACTGAGCTGATAGTTAACATTGTCTTCCAGTTACTGAGCTGCTAGTTAACATTGTCTTCCAGTCACTGAGCTGATAGTTAACATTGTCTTCCAGTCACTGAGCTGCTAGTTAACATTGTCTTCCAGTCACTGAGCTAATGCTAGTTAACATTGTCTTCCAGTCACTGAGCTGCTAGTTAACATTGTCTTCCAGTCACTGAGCTGCTAGTTAACATTGTCTTCCAGTCACTGAGCTGATAGTTAACATTGTCTTCCAGTCACTGAGCTGATAGTTAACATTGTCTTCCAGTCACTGAGCTGATAGTTAACATTGTCTTCCAGTCACTGAGCTGCTAGTTAACATTGTCTTCCAGTCACTGAGCTGCTAGTTAACATTGTCTTCCAGTCACTGAGCTGATAGTTAACATTGTCTTCCAGTCACTGAGCTGATAGTTAACATTGTCTTCCAGTCACTGAGCTGATAGTTAACATTGTCTTCCAGTCACTGAGCTGCTAGTTAACATTGTCTTCCAGTCACTGAGCTGCTAGTTAACATTGTCTTCCAGTCACTGAGCTGCTAGTTAACATTGTCTTTGTGAAACTACCTCTGATCTTCCTGTATCGATAGCAGCAGACATGTGGTGAGCAATATGTCTGGAACATCGAAAATCGCAATAAAAATCACAGTATTGAATCGCAAAACACATCGTATCGGTGCCTAAGTATCGTGATCGTATCGTGAGGTCCATTGCATTTCCCGTTATATTTTGGTCAGAATTCTGCCTTTTTTCAAGGATAACATTTTTATTTTTAACACAGAAATATCGTGCAAGATTAACTTAAAGCAAAACATTAGGAAATGTAGCTGACTGTAATCTCTCTATGCTAATAAGACATCTGATGGCCTCTTGCAAAACGTTCCTTGCTCTTCGAATAGTGTTGCATTTCTGTTGTCATGGGATGAAAACAAAGATATTTTCTGTTTGAATGTTTTGCAAACATGTATTTAGTGTGATGGTGAACTAGTCCCCTGAAGGAACACAACATGTATTTAGTGTGATGGTGAACTAGTCCCCTGAAGTAACACAACATGTATTTAGTGTGATGGTGAACTAGTCCCCTGAAGTAACACAACATGTATTTAGTGTGATGGTGAACTAGTCCCCTGAAGTAACACAACATGTATTTAGTGTGATGGTGAACTAGTCCCCTGAAGGAACACAACATGTATTTAGTGTGATGGTGAACTAGTCCCCTGAAGTAACACAACATGTATTTAGTGTGATGGTGAACTAGTCCCCTGAAGGAACACAACATGTATTTAGTGTGATGGTGAACTAGTCCCCTGAAGTAACACAACATGTATTTAGTGTGATGGTGAACTAGTCCCCTGAAGTAACATGTATTTAGTGTGATGGTGAACTAGTCCCCTGAAGTAACACAACATGTATTTAGTGTGATGGTGAACTAGTCCCCTGAAGGAACACAACATGTATTTAGTGTGATGGTGAACTAGTCCCCTGAAGGAACACAACATGTATTTAGTGTGATGGTGAACTAGTCCCCTGAAGGAACACAACATGTATTTAGTGTGATGGTGAACTAGTCCCCTGAAGGAACACAACATGTATTTAGTGTGATGGTGAACTAGTCCCCTGAAGGAACACAACATGTATTTAGTGTGATGGTGAACTAGTCCCCTGAAGTAACACAACATGTATTTAGTGTGATGGTGAACTAGTCCCCTGAAGGAACACAACATGTATTTAGTGTGATGGTAAACTAGTTCCCTGAAGTAACACAACATGTATTTAGTGTGATGGTGAACTAGTCCCCTGAAGGAACACATGTATTTAGTGTGATGGTGAACTAGTCCCCTGAAGTAACACAACATGTATTTAGTGTGATGGTGAACTAGTCCCCTGAAGTAACACAACATGTATTTAGTGTGATGGTGAACTAGTCCCCTGAAGGAACACAACATGTATTTAGTGTGATGGTAAACTAGTTCCCTGAAGTAACACAACATGTATTTAGTGTGATGGTGAACTAGTCCCCTGAAGGAACACATGTATTTAGTGTGATGGTGAACTAGTCCCCTGAAGTAACACAACATGTATTTAGTGTGATGGTGAACTAGTCCCCTGAAGCAACACAACATGTATTTAGTGTGATGGTGAACTAGTCCCCTGAAGCAACATGTATTTAGTGTGATGGTGAACTAGTCCCCTGAAACAACACAACATGTATTTAGTGTGATGGTGAACTAGTCCCCTGAAGTAACACAACATGTATTTAGTGTGATGGTGAACTAGTCCCCTGAAACAACACAACATGTATTTAGTGTGATGGTGAACTAGTCCCCTGAAGGAACACAACATGTATTTAGTGTGATGGTGAACTAGTCCCCTGAAGTAACACAACATGTATTTAGTGTGATGGTGAACTAGTCCCCTGAAGCAACATGTATTTAGTGTGATGGTGAACTAGTCCCCTGAAGTAACACAACATGTATTTAGTGTGATGGTGAACTAGTCCCCTGAAGCAACACAACATGTATTTAGTGTGATGGTGAACTAGTCCCCTGAAGCAACACAACATGTATTTAGTGTGATGGTGAACTAGTCCCCTGAAGGAACACAACATGTATTTAGTGTGATGGTGAACTAGTCCCCTGAAGGAACACAACATGTATTTAGTGTGATGGTGAACTAGTCCCCTGAAGGAACACAACATGTATTTAGTGTGATGGTGAACTAGTCCCCTGAAGTAACACAACATGTATTTAGTGTGATGGTGAACTAGTCCCCTGAAGGAACATGTATTTAGTGTGATGGTGAACTGGTCCCCTGATCACTCTACTGAAGTAACACAACATGTATTTAGTGTGATGGTGAACTAGTCCCCTGAAGCAACACAACATGTATTTAGTGTGATGGTGAACTAGTCCCCTGAAGGAACACAACATGTATTTAGTGTGATGGTGAACTAGTCCCCTGAAGTAACACAACATGTATTTAGTGTGATGGTGAACTAGTCCCCTGAAGTAACACAACATGTATTTAGTGTGATGGTGAACTAGTCCCCTGAAGTAACACAACATGTATTTAGTGTGATGGTGAACTAGTCCCCTGAAGGAACACAACATGTATTTAGTGTGATGGTGAACTAGTCCCCTGAAGTAACACAACATGTATTTAGTGTGATGGTGAACTAGTCCCCTGAAGTAACACAACATGTATTTAGTGTGATGGTGAACTAGTCCCCTGAAGGAACACAACATGTATTTAGTGTGATGGTGAACTAGTCCCCTGAAGTAACACAACATGTATTTAGTGTGATGGTGAACTAGTCCCCTGAAGTAACACAACATGTATTTAGTGTGATGGTGAACTAGTCCCCTGAAGTAACACAACATGTATTTAGTGTGATGGTGAACTAGTCCCCTGAAGGAACACAACATGTATTTAGTGTGATGGTGAACTAGTCCCCTGAGGGAACACAACATGTATTTAGTGTGATGGTGAACTAGTCCCCTGAAACAACATGTATTTAGTGTGATGGTGAACTAGTCCCCTGAAACGACATGTATTTAGTGTGATGGTGAACTAGTCCCCTGAAGTAACACAACATGTATTTAGTGTGATGGTGAACTAGTCCCCTGAAGGAACACAACATGTATTTAGTGTGATGGTGAACTAGTCCCCTGAAGGAACACAACATGTATTTAGTGTGATGGTGAACTAGTCCCCTGAAGGAACATGTATTTAGTGTGATGGTGAACTAGTCCCCTGAAGTAACACAACATGTATTTAGTGTGATGGTGAACTAGTCCCCTGAAGGAACACAACATGTATTTAGTGTGATGGTGAACTAGTCCCATGAAGGAACACATGTATTTAGTGTGATGGTGAACTAGTCCCCTGAAGGAACACAACATGTATTTAGTGTGATGGTGAACTAGTCCCCTGAAGTAACACAACATGTATTTAGTGTGATGGTGAACTAGTCCCCTGAAGTAACACAACATGTATTTAATGTGATGGTGAACTAGTCCCCTGAAACAACACAACATGTATTTAGTGTGATGGTGAACTAGTCCCCTGAAACAACACAACATGTATTTAGTGTGATGGTGAACTAGTCCCCTGAAGGAACACAACATGTATTTAGTGTGATGGTGAACTAGTCCCATGAAGGAACACATGTATTTAGTGTGATGGTGAACTAGTCCCCTGAAGGAACACAACATGTATTTAGTGTGATGGTGAACTAGTCCCCTGAAGTAACACAACATGTATTTAGTGTGATGGTGAACTAGTCCCCTGAAGTAACACAACATGTATTTAATGTGATGGTGAACTAGTCCCCTGAAACAACACAACATGTATTTAGTGTGATGGTGAACTAGTCCCCTGAAACAACACAACATGTATTTAGTGTGATGGTGAACTAGTCCCCTGAAGTAACACAACATGTATTTAGTGTGATGGTGAACTAGTCCCCTAAAGTAACACAACATGTATTTAATGTGATGGTGAACTAGTCCCCTGAAGCAACACAACATGTATTTAGTGTGATGGTGAACTAGTCCCCTGAAGTAACACAACATGTATTTAGTGTGATGGTGAACTAGTCCCCTGAAGGAACACAACATGTATTTAGTGTGATGGTGAACTAGTCCCCTGAAGTAACATGTATTTAGTGTGATGGTGAACTAGTCCCCTGAAACAACATGTATTTAGTGTGATGGTGAACTAGTCCCCTGAAACAACATGTATTTAGTGTGATGGTGAACTAGTCCCCTGAAGTAACACAACATGTATTTAGTGTGATGGTGAACTAGTCCCCTGAAGCAACACAACATGTATTTAGTGTGATGTTGAACTAGTCCCCTGAAGGAACACAACATGTATTTAGTGTGATGGTGAACTAGTCCCCTGAAGGAACACAACATGTATTTAGTGTGATGGTGAACTAGTCCCCTGAAGTAACACAACATGTATTTAGTGTGATGGTGAACTAGTCCCCTGATGGAACACAACATGTATTTAGTGTGATGGTGAACTAGTCCCCTGAAGCAACATGTATTTAGTGTGATGGTGAACTAGTCCCCTGAAGCAACACAACATGTATTTAGTGTGATGGTGAACTAGTCCCCTGAAGCAACACAACATGTATTTAGTGTGATGGTGAACTAGTCCCCTGAAGCAACACAACATGTATTTAGTGTGATGGTGAACTAGTCCCCTGAAGTAACACAACATGTATTTAGTGTGATGGTGAACTAGTCCCCTGAAGTAACACAACATGTATTTAGTGTGATGGTGAACTAGTCCCCTGAAGTAACACAACATGTATTTAGTGTGATGGTGAACTAGTCCCCTGAAGTAACACAACATGTATTTAGTGTGATGGTGAACTAGTCCCCTGAAGGAACATGTATTTAGTGTGATGGTGAACTAGTCCCCTGAAGGAACACAACATGTATTTAGTGTGATGGTGAACTAGTCCCCTGAAGTAACACAACATGTATTTAGTGTGATGGTGAACTAGTCCCCTGAAGGAACACAACATGTATTTAGTGTGATGGTGAACTAGTCCCCTGAAGGAACACAACATGTATTTAGTGTGATGGTGAACTAGTCCCCTGAAGGAACACAACATGTATTTAGTGTGATGGTGAACTAGTCCCCTGAAGGAACACAACATGTATTTAGTGTGATGGTGAACTAGTCCCATGAAGGAACACATGTATTTAGTGTGATGGTGAACTAGTCCCCTGAAGCAACACAACATGTATTTAGTGTGATGGTGAACTAGTACCCTGAAGGAACACAACATGTATTTAGTGTGATGGTGAACTAGTCCCCTGAAGGAACACAACATGTATTTAGTGTGATGGTGAACTAGTCCCCTGAAGTAACACAACATGTATTTAGTGTGATGGTGAACTAGTCCCCTGAAGGAACATGTATTTAGTGTGATGGTGAACTAGTCCCCTGAAGTAACACAACATGTATTTAGTGTGATGGTGAACTAGTCCCCTGAAGGAACATGTATTTAGTGTGATGGTGAACTAGTCCCCTGAAGGAACACAACATGTATTTAGTGTGATGGTGAACTAGTCCCCTGAAGTAACACAACATGTATTTAGTGTGATGGTGAACTAGTACCCTGAAGGAACACAACATGTATTTAGTGTGATGGTGAACTAGTCCCCTGAAGGAACACAACATGTATTTAGTGTGATGGTGAACTAGTCCCCTGAAGGAACACAACATGTATTTAGTGTGATGGTGAACTAGTCCCATGAAGGAACACAACATGTATTTAGTGTGATGGTGAACTAGTCCCCTGAAGGAACATGTATTTAGTGTGATGGTGAACTAGTCCCATGAAGGAACACAACATGTATTTAGTGTGATGGTGAACTAGTCCCCTGAAGTAACACAACATGTATTTAGTGTGATGGTGAACTAGTCCCCTGAAGTAACACAACATGTATTTAGTGTGATGGTGAACTAGTCCCCTGAAGTAACACAACATGTATTTAGTGTGATGGTGAACTAGTCCCCTGAAGCAACACAACATGTATTTAGTGTGATGGTGAACTAGTCCCCTGATGGAACACAACATGTATTTAGTGTGATGGTGAACTAGTCCCCTGAAGGAACACAACATGTATTTAGTGTGATGGTGAACTAGTCCCCTGAAGCAACATGTATTTAGTGTGATGGTGAACTAGTCCCCTGAAGCAACACAACATGTATTTAGTGTGATGGTGAACTAGTCCCCTGAAGCAACACAACATGTATTTAGTGTGATGGTGAACTAGTCCCCTGAAGCAACACAACATGTATTTAGTGTGATGGTGAACTAGTCCCCTGAAGTAACACAACATGTATTTAGTGTGATGGTGAACTAGTCCCCTGAAGTAACACAACATGTATTTAGTGTGATGGTGAACTAGTCCCCTGAAGTAACACAACATGTATTTAGTGTGATGGTGAACTAGTCCCCTGAAGTAACACAACATGTATTTAGTGTGATGGTGAACTAGTCCCCTGAAGGAACATGTATTTAGTGTGATGGTGAACTAGTCCCCTGAAGGAACACAACATGTATTTAGTGTGATGGTGAACTAGTCCCCTGAAGTAACACAACATGTATTTAGTGTGATGGTGAACTAGTACCCTGAAGGAACACAACATGTATTTAGTGTGATGGTGAACTAGTCCCCTGAAGGAACACAACATGTATTTAGTGTGATGGTGAACTAGTCCCCTGAAGGAACACAACATGTATTTAGTGTGATGGTGAACTAGTCCCCTGAAGTAACACAACATGTATTTAGTGTGATGGTGAACTAGTCCCCTGAAGTAACACAACATGTATTTAGTGTGATGGTGAACTAGTCCCCTGAAGGAACACAACATGTATTTAGTGTGATGGTGAACTAGTCCCCTGAAGGAACACAACATGTATTTAGTGTGATGGTGAACTAGTCCCCTGAAGGAACACAACATGTATTTAGTGTGATGGTGAACTAGTCCCTGAAGGAACACAACAGTGTTTCCTTTCAATATATGCTTTAAAATGCAGGTTATTTAATCTGTGTTTTTGAAATGCAGATTCATGAAAGCTAACGGGAGGTGGGTCCTTACTGTCTCAAGTAACAGTTCTGTATTTGGGGAAGTCCTTAGTGTCTCAAGTAACAGTTCTGTATTTGGGGAAGTCCTTAGTGTCTCAGTAACAGTTCTGTATTTGGGGAAGTCCTTATTGTCTCAAGTAACAGTTCTGTATTTGGGGAAGTCCTTATTGTCTCAAGTAACAGTTCGGTATTTGGGGAAGTCCTTATTGTCTCAAGTAACAGTTCGGTATTTGGGGAAGTCCTTATTGTCTCAAGTAACAGTTCGGTATTTGGGGAAGTCCTTACTGTCTCAAGTAACAGTTCTGTATTTGGGGAAGTCCTTATTGTCTCAAGTAACAGTTCTGTCTTTGTTTCACCCCTGACCTCTAACCTCTTTGTATGACCATTTAACCTCTAGGTATCAGGACCAGTCTGCTGGACTCAGAGGAGCACACCTGTTTCACCTGCAAACAGTCTGACGTCTCACCTGACGCTCTCATCGCGAACAAGTTCCTACGACAGGTACACATCACAGGGACGCGCACATTAATACAAAACACACACACACACACACACACACACACACACACACACACACACACACACACAGTCGGTCGGTAAATAAACTACACTCATACACACTATAGCTTTATTTATTCATTCAAAACCTCTCTCTCCACTCTCTCGGTCTCTCTCTCTCCCCTCAGGCAGTGAATAACTTTAAGAATGAATCTGGTTACACCAAACCAGCACGAAACAAAACCCTGCAGCAGTCTGCCCCGCCCCCAGCACGGCCTCAGCCATTCAGAACCCTCGGCTCACGCCAGCAGGACCCCCTACTGGCCAACAGTCGCCAGCAGGACCCCCTACTGGCCAACAGTCGCCAGCAGGACCCCCTATTGGCCAACAGTCGCCAGCAGGACCCCCTATTGGCCAGCGCTCGCCAGCAGGACCCCCTATTGGCCAACAGTCGCCAGCAGGACCCCCTATTGGCCAGCTCTCGCCAGCAGGACCCCCTATTGGCCAGCTCTCGCCAGCAGGACCCCCTATTGGCCAGCTCTCGCCAGCAGGACCCCCTATTGGCCAACGCTCGCCAGCAGGACCCCCTATTGGCCAGCTCTCGCCAGCAGGACCCCCTATTGGCCAACGCTCGCCAGCAGGACCCCCTATTGGCCAACGCTCGCCAGCAGGACCCCCTATTGGCCAACACTCGCCAGCAGGACCCTCTATTGGTTAACACGTCTCGCCCCCCAGCCTCCCTCACTCCTCCTGTCACCCTGACACAAACCCTGCCCATTCAGACACCACCGATTGGACCGCCTGAGGTGTCAATCTCTCCTGACCCCACGCCAGAACCACACCGGGCGGAGCCACGGCACTTGGCCAATCACAACGAGCCGCCGCCGCCAGGGTGAGTTGCCGTGACTACGGACGCCACACAGATACACGTCTCAACCGTTGATGACTGACTGATTTGATTAACTGACTGATTCATTTGGTGGGGTTTTTTCTCTCTCAGTGAGATGGAGGCGGGGCCTTACATGATATCAGAGCCACCAATCAGATCAGCCGACAGCGGACCTCAGGTGAGACACATCTGCTACTAGTTGTCTTAGAGGCTACATAAGACTCTTATGACCTGTCATAGCCTCTGTAGATCTTATTTGCATTTCCTAAAATGTTCCTGTGTTTATTTCCTTGAGCTTTCTCTCTCCTGATTGGTTCCCCAGGGATACCACATGCCTATGATTGGTCACCCTCCACCCATAAGGCCCTCCCACCCATCAGGTCCACCTCCACAGCCCTCCCATTCCCACAGAGGAGGACCCAGACCACCTTGGGACAGGTACGACACTGATCACACAGGGTTACTGTAGAATACAGGACTATAGAATATAGTGGTCAACTGGTAAAACCAGGTCCACTGTAATGCTGTTTTGTCACCTTTTCTATGAGAGCTACTAAATGACTCAAGTCTAAATTGTAACCCCCCCTTCTCTCTCACCCCCCTCCAGACCCTACAGACCTCTTTCTGACCACGTTCCACCCCCACACCACCCCCCTCCTTCTGCCCCGGGCCCAGCCCCTCACCTCTACCCGGGCCCTAACCTCTACCACCCTCCCCCCAACCCCCACTCCATCCCGCCCCAGTCCTACCCCCCTCCCTACTCCACCGGACCCCCTCCCCCTGTTAACTACCCTCCCCAGCCCCTCTATCAACATGGCCAGATGCCTCCGGGGGTTAATGCCCCCTGGGTTCCCCCTCCCAACACCCAGCCCCTCTCGCTGGGCCCCCCGCCCCTCCTACCCTCCGGACCCCCCCTCTCCAAGGAGGACTTCTACAGACAGAGGAGACTCCGACAGGACCAGTGAGTTACACCTGATTTCATTCATTGTAATGATGCTAGGCTGCTAGCCTGAGGCTGGTACCTTCACATTACTGGGATAGTAAACAATGGCCGGTTTACACAGGCAGCCCAATTCTCATCTTTTTCAGATCTGATCATTTGAATGGCTGCCTGTGTTAAATGCAGACGATGTGCCAAACTAGCCCACCATGGCATGGTGCAGAATGTTACCCGGGCTAATAGTGGGGGAATGTTACCCCGGGCTAGTAGCGGGGGAACGTTACCCCGGGCTAGTAGCGGGGGAATGTTACCCCGGGCTAGTAGCGGGGGAATGTTACCCCGGGCTAGTAGCGGGGGAACGTTACCCCGGGCTAGTGGCGGGGGGAACGTTACCCCGGGCTAGTGGCGGGGGGAACGTTACCCCGGGCTAGTGGCGGTGGGAACGTTACCCCGGGCTAGTGGCGGTGGGAACGTTACCCCGGGCTAGTGGCGGTGGGAACGTTACCCTGGGCTAGTAGCGGGGGAATGTTACCCCGGGCTAGTGGCAGGGGGAACGTTACCCCGGGCTAGTAACCCGACTGGCCAGTATCCTAAATCCTTGCGTTCCGTGGCTGAGAGAGATTGACCTGGTCAAAGGTTTCCTTCAGACATGTATTATGGGATGTGACCAATCCTGTCTCTCTGCGTTACCAGGGTAACGTCCAAGCTGGATGAGTTCACTAAAGACTTTGCCAAAGAGCTGATGGAATACAGACCAGCTCCCAAAAGACGGAGACGCTCCTACTCCAGGTAACACGCACACAATGACATCTGATCATATTCCTGGATTATTAAACCTCTTGAACTGTTCATAGAGATATATTCTCTGATATCTAGGACAGAGATGATATGAATTGTGTAGAGATGGTAATCAGACATATCAAGTGGGTTTTTTTCCTCCCATATTCTCTGATATCTAGGACAGAGATGATATGATTTGTGTAGAGATGTTAATCAGACATATCAAGTGGGTTTTTTTTCTTCTTCTCCCCAGGTCTCGTTCCTACAGTCGTTCTCCTTTCAGCCGTTCCCCCTACTCCCGATCCCGTTCTCCTCGCTCCCGCTCCAGGTCTTACTCGTACACCCCCAGCCGCTCCCGCTCACGATCCAGGTCTTACGGACGCTCCCCCTTCTCCAGACGCAACGGAGGCCGGGGGGGACGCAGCCGCTCCTACGGCCGCTCGCCGCGGTCCCGCTCGCGCTCCCGTTCCTACGGCTACCGTCGCTCCGGCTCTCCTCGCTCCCCTCCGCCTTACCGAGGTGGTGGTGGTGGTGGTGGGGGCTGGGAAGGAGGAGACGGAGCTGAAGGAGGAGGGGGTTATCGGCCCAGGTCTCGCTCCCCGGGGGGCTACAGGAGGAGCAGGAGTCCAGGAGGAGTTAGAGGTCACCATAAGCCCCCCCCTCGAGAGCCGCCTCCTTACGAGCATAAAGGTGGACCTGACCTGTCTCCCGGGGGCAGGGAGCGCTGGGAGAGAGATAGCTACAGACAGTGGGAGAAAGAGTACAGGGACTGGTACAACAAGTACTACAAAGACTACAGTACCCAGCATGCCTCGGTGCACCACCGCGGTGGCCGGGGCAGCAGAGAGAGGGACCGCCTCTCCCCTCCACCCAGAGACTACTCCCCCCAGGGGCGGGTGAGGAGGGGTGAGAGAGGGGGACCTCCCGGACCCCACAGAACTCACCACGCCTTGTCCGCTCTGCCCTCTGCCTCTGTCAGGGGGAATGGAAGTAAGGAGCGCACACAGGGGGACGCTAGTAAAGAGCGCACGCAGGGGGGAACCAAAACGTCAGAGGGCGGAACTAAAACTCTGAAAGGGAAGAAACTGAAGAAGAAGAAGAACGGGGAGGAGCTGGATTCAGCCAACCAATCACTGGACAGGGGTGATGCCACACCCGTCAGGGACGAGCCAATGGATGAACTCCACACCCTGACCCCTAGCAAAGCCCCACCCACCTCCACCAAGGTCTCTACCAATAAGGCAGCGCTGCTGTCTGGTAAAACTCCTCCCGCCTCGTCCAGCCAGTCAGAGAAGAGCAGGAAGGAGAAGGGAGGCAAGGTGAAAGGAGAGAAGGTTAAGAGAAAGACAGGAGGAGAGGCGGCGGTCGCAGCCTCTAAGAACAAAGAGTCTTCAGCCGCTAAATCAACCAAAGCATCCAAGGTCAAACCAGACGAGCCAATCAAGAGAGAGAAGGGGCGTAGCACCCCTACTGTTAGAGGAAGTTTGGCTAAACTACCCCTGCCCCGCCCCCTCCCCCCTCACCCCCACGACCTCCCTAAACACCTGGGTGACCCCCGCGGGGGAAGGAGAGACCCCATTCACGGTGTCGGGGTACGCCTCCCTGGTCGCCCCCTCCAGCCTGCACCTCCCTCCCCAGCAGAGAAGAGGAGGAGAGTGGAGGAGAGGGAAAGGGGGAGGGGGATGGACAGAGGGATGGGGGGCCCCCCGGCTAAGCTCCGCCGTGCCGAGGGTCCGTACCCCCAGAGAGGACTTCCAGCCAAGCCTCACCTCCTCCTGAACCTGGCATGCAGAGAGACGGGTAGAGGAGAGGGTCTGCTCCCCATCCCTGGAACCTCGCAGACAGGGAGACTAGACCGTTTCCATCCCATCTCCATCTCCATCCCCGGGCCTGGTTCCTCCATGGACCTGGGGAGAGAGGGGAGAGGCGACGGGCTGCTGCCCACCCCAGGGAGCTCTGAGGCGGGCAGAAGAGAGAGTGACAGGGGGTCTATCTGGCCTCTCATGGGTCTGCAGGTCAAACCCTTCCCCCAGAGGAGAATCAAACTGAACAGAGACCTGGGGAGGAACAGCAGTATGTCCCGCCCAGAGGAGAGACCAGCTCCAGCTACTAATATCACCACTACTGCTATCACCACTACTGGAGAGAGACCGGCTGCTCCCGAGAGAGGAGGAGCAGAGAGGGATGGAGGGATGGAGAGGGTGGCGGTGATGGTGGAGCGGAGGTCATCTGGGGAGAGGTCAGAGGTCAGGTCTGTTAGGTCAGAGAGGCCGTCGTCAGGGGAACGTTTGCCGGAGAGAGGAGGAGGAGTAGGAGGAAGGTCAGTCTCTCTAGACCGCATGACCATCGCGGAACGCTCGGCCATCGCTAAGAAACCTGACGTCACCAGGGAGAGAACAGAGAGCGAGTACACTCCGCCCACTGAGAGAGAGAGACCAGCTGAGAGCTCCAAGGAGAGAGAGAGACCAGCGTCAGCCAAGACAGACAGGTCATCGTCCAGGGAGAGGTCAGCCACCAGGGAACAGAAAGGAGAGCGAGGAGGAGAGAAGACCTCGTCCTCCGTAGACAGACCTGCCTCTACAGGAGAGCGAGCGGCAGGGACCCAGAGAGAGACTGTAGCTGAAGACAGAGCAGCAGCAGCGGTGAAGGAGAGTTCTGGTTCTGGGAAGACCAGAAAGATCAGCAGAAAGAGTTCTGAGCCCACGGTCCACCAGTCATCAGACCACTCTGTCACTTCAACTGGGTGAGTTGCCCTTTCAACCTCTGACCTTCCAACGGTTCTTTACTGACCCGTGTTGTTAATCAACAATCATTGTGGTTTCAGACCACAGTCAGTGTTCTAGAGTTTTCTCCTTTAGTTATTAACACTATCAACGTTCTAGAGTTTTCTCCTTTAGTTATTAACACTATCAACGTTCTAGAGTTTTCTCCTTTAGTTATTAACACTATCAAAGTTCTATAGTTTTCTCCTTTAGTTATTAACACTATCAAAGTTCTAGAGTTTTCTCCTTTAGTTATTAACACTATCAAAGTTCTAGAGCAGGGGTGTCAAAGTCAAATGGACGGAGGGCCAAATAAAAAATTTAGCTACAAGCCGAGGGCCGGACTGTTCGAATGTTCATTGAAAAAATTTTAAATGACGCATATAGTCTAGTGAACCTAATTGAACCTACTGAAAACCTAACAAATATATTCCAATATGATCAGATAAATAAAGCAATATTTTCTTATGGCTCTGTCAGTAATCTTTAATTTTCAACAGACACAAAAGACAAATTTCCTTTATATAAAAATCCCCATAACATGAACATTAAATGAAAGAAACCGGTATTCAAGGCACCATCAGTAGCCTATATTTTCTATTTTAGCAAAAGTGGGCTAAATTTACTTCAAAGAAAAAAACAATAATAGCAATTTTCTATCATCCACTCAACTGAAATATTTTTAAAATATAATTGGATTGAAATACAATAAAATAAAGTGCAAAAATCTATTAATCAAAAACAACACTTTGTTTAAGGAGAAGTAACATGCAGTGAAAACAAATATTAAACTTTAACTTTTAAACTTGAACTGAGTAAAAACTCTAAATATGTGATTGCACAGTAATGTTCACTTGTTTGAGGTTGAGGGTGATACTTGGTGGTGTCCCATCTTTTCCACAAGTTCATCAATGTTCGGGGTAAGGCTCTGAGCTGAGGAAATCCTCAGAATTGAGTGGAGGTGTTCAGCAGTAAGTCGACTTCTGTGTGATGTTTTGTTCAGGTTCATCAAAGAAAACAGTTGTTCACACAGGTATGTGCTGCCAAACATAGACAACGTTTGAGCAGCCTGGATGCGCAGCTGGGGCATTGTGTCGGGGAGGAAACGGGCGAACTCCGCAGCACCCACTGCCGCATATTTTGCCCTCAGTGCATCATTGCATTGGAGGTCAATCAACTCCATTTGGAGGTTTGGTGGTGAGCTTTCCACGTCAACAGCAAATGGGTTACCGAGCAGTTCCAACCTGCTTTTTTGTGCTTCAAAGTCAGCAAATCGGCGTCGAAAGTCAGCGGCAAGCATACCTATTTTATCAGCCAACTGTGCGCTCGGGAACGCACTGGTAGAGAGCTCACCGTTGCATTGTGGGAAATGTAGTATTGGTGCGTGTAAAAGATCTGCGGGCTGCCGGCTTGCTGCGGTCTGCGGGCCGGTTCTAATAATAAATCAAGATCATCCCAGGGGCCGTAAAAAACCTTCTCGCGGGCCGGATGTGGCCCGCGGGCCTTGACTCTGACATATATGTTCTAGAGTGTTCTCCTTTAGTTATTAACACTATCAAAGTTCTAGAGTGTTCTCCTTTAGTTATTAACACTATCAAAGTTCTAGAGTTTCTCCTTTAGGTAACACTATCAGCGTTCTAGAGTTTTCTCTTTTAATTAACACTATCAACATTCTAGAGTTTTCTCCTTTAGTTAACACTATCAGCGTTCTAGAGTTTTCTCCTTTAGGTAACACTATCAACCTTCTAGAGTTTTCTCTTTTAATTAACACTATCAACCTTCTAGAGTTTTCTCCTTTAGTTAACACTATCAACGTTTCCCTCTACTGTGAGAATTGTGATCGAATATTCTGCACAGACCGGTGCAACATAACCAATCAGAGCTGCAGTAGGCCTATATGCAAATAGCCATTGCCATATATGGATCTGTGCCATTCACTGAACAAATAGCCACAGTAGCCTACTTGGCCACTGTTAAAACTGGAACTTAAAGCGGGTAGAGCCTTCACAGTAAACGGGTAGGGCCATCGCAGTAAACGGGTAGGGCCATCGCAGTAAACGGGTAGGGCCTTCGCAGTAAACGGGTAGGGCCTTCGCAGTAAACGGGTTGGGCCTTCGCAGTAAAAGGGTAGGGCCTTCGCAGTAAACGGGTAGGGCCTTCGCAGTAAACGGGTAGGGACATCGTAGTAAACGGGTAGGGCCATCGCAGTAAACGGGTAGGGCCATCGCAGTAAACGGGTAGGGCCTTCGCAGTAAACGGGTAGGGCCTTCGCAGTAAACGGGTAGGGCCTTCGCAGTAAACGGGTAGGGCCTTCGCAGTAAAAGGGTAGGGCCTTCGCAGTAAAAGGGTAGGGCCTTCGCAGTAAACGGGTAGGGCCATCGCAGTAAACGGGTAGGGCCATCGCAGTAAACGGGTAGGGCCTTCGCAGTAAAAGGGTAGGGCCTTCGCAGTAAACGGGTAGGGCCTTCACAGTAAACGGGTAGGGCCATCGCAGTAAACGGGTAGGGCCATCGCAGTAAACGGGTAGGGCCTTCGCAGTAAACGGGTAGGGCCTTCGCAGTAAACGGGTAGGGCCTTCGCAGTAAACGGGTAGGGCCATCGCAGTAAACGGGTAGGGCCATCACAGTGAACGGGTACGGCCATCACGGTAAACGGGTAGGGCCATCACGGTAAACGGGTAGGGCCATCACGGTAAACGGGTAGGGCCATCGCGGTAAACGGGTAGGGCCATCGCGGTAAACGGGTAGGGCCATCGCGGTAAACGGGTAGGGCCATCACGGTAAACGGGTAGGGCCATCACGGTAAACGGGTAGGGCCTTCGCAGTAAACGGGCACCGGAAGTTGCACAAGTGTTTTCATAACATTCAAGTTTGCGCTCAGCTGACCTGAAATTTGCTCAGTGACGAAACAAATGAAAGGGAACATTGGTTATAATGCTTCCTAGATGATGTCGCTAACCCCTGATCCAAGATCTGTGTATATAACATGGTTATAATGGTTCCTAGTTGATGTTCTCTCTAACCCCTGATCTTGGATCTGTGTGTTCCAGCAGCAGCAGGGCTGTAGAGGAGAGGTCTGAGCCGGGCCCGAGTGCTGTGTCTAAACCCCGGGACCTCCAGACCCAGAGGAGACCCAGTCCCGTCCAGTTCCCCAGCCCAGGCAAGGAGAGGGACCGTGGGACCGGAGGAGTCCTCATCCAGCCTCCGCCTCGGTCCAAGTGGGAGAGAGAGGAGGAGGAGGAGGAAGAGGAGCAGCACTCAGCGTCCAGGGAGAACGGGGCGTTGGCGGTTTCCTCCTCCGTGCCCAGAGACGCTCTGAGGAGAGAAGCCTCACCAGCACCACCTAGTGGCCAAGGCAGGGAGGTGCAGGGTGGTGTCTCTAAAACAGCCAACACAGAGGGGAAGAGAGGGAGGGAGGAGGGGACTAGGAGGAGGGAGGAAGGCAGAGGGCTTAAAAAGGGGCAGGTGAACTTTAGAAAACCAGCTAAGACCGAATCCAGAGGGGTGAAGGAGGAAGGAAGAGGAGGGGTAGGGAGGGAGGAGAGTCGAGGGGCGGGGCTAGAGCCAAGGCGACAGCGTCTGTGTTCTGACCTGGGTAGAGAGACGGACGAGGCAGCCTTCGTCCCCGACTACAGCGAAGGGGAGGAGTCAGACGGGGAGAGAGGCAGTGGCCTGAGCCATAGCCCCTCTCACAACACCCAGAGCCCCGCCTCCCAGAGCCCCGGCGGCTCCCCTAGCAACCACAGCGGCTCCACGGCGACGGACAAGAAGAAGAAGAAGAAACACAAGAAACATAAAAAACACAAGAAGCACAAGAAGCATTCTGCCGACGCTGAGCCTCCCGCCGAAGGAAGGAAGGAACACAAACACAAGAACAAGAAGAAGAAGCACAGGAAGAATAAAGAGGAGGAGGAGGAGGGAGGAGGAGGAGGGGAGGCAGAGGAGAAGACTGGGCAGGAGTCAGCCACCATCTGAGACCCTGCTAGCTCATGCTAGCTCCGTTAGCATCTAGCTAATGGTTACAACCTGACTTTTCTAGTTCATGCTAGCTCTTTTAGCATCTAGCTAAAGACTACAACTGAGACTGCTAGCTCATGCTAGCTCCGTTAGCATCTAGCTAATGGTTACAACCTGAGTTTGCTAGCTCATGCTAGCTCCGTTAGCATTTAGCTAAAGGTTATAACTGGACTAAACCTTCTTGGGGGGGATACTTTGTCAAATTCTTTTAAATACTTAAGCTGAGCTGGATATAGTTTGTTTATGTATAATGGAACCACTGGAATAGGTGGAGCTCACCTCAGATATTTGTAAGTGTTTTCTGTTAATGTGATGCAGGTTCTTTCTGTCTCTCTGATGCAGGTTCTCTCTGTGTCTCTGATGCAGGTTCTCTCTGTCTCTCTGATGCAGGTTCTCTCTGTGTCTCTGATGCAGGTTCTCTCTGTCTCTCTGATGCAGGTTCTCTGTGAATGTGTTTTTGTACAGAGATGATGCAGCAGTATATTCTATTACCCTGATCTATGGCTATAAGGTGTCAAACTCTGAAGTGTCCCAAATTAAACCCTGTTCACTATATAGTACACTGTTTGACCAGAGTCTTATGGGCCCTAGTCATTAGAGCCCTAGTCAAACGTAGTTCACTATAAAGGGAATAGGGGTTAATTTGGGACACTTCCCTGATGTATAGTAGGTTCTCATCATGTTCATATGAACTGATGTGATGTCAGGCTAACTGAATGGTGACTAGTGGAAGTTACTATTCTTAAACTTTTTTTTAAATTAAAATGTTTTTTCCCCGTTTAAACTTTCTGACTGTTTTTTCATTTATAGTTTGGTGAATAAAGCATGTCTAATGTTTATTATCAAAATCCCACAGTTCTTGTGTTTTTTTTTACTTTGACACATTTTTCAGATGTTAAATGGTTTATTTTCTAAACTCATAACACTTGTAAAACCCGCTTTCCTACGTTCAGAACCTTTTGATTGGGTAATCAATGGAGTTGAACACTTCTCACATTAACCCTAACCCCAGGGTAATCAATGGAGTTGAACACTTCTCTCATTAACCCTAACCCTAGGGAAATCAATGGAGTTGAACACTTCTCTCATTAACCCTAACCCTAGGGAAATCAATGGAGTTGAACACTTCTCTCATTAACCCTAGGGAAATCAATGGAGTTGAACACTTCTCTCATTAACCCTAGGGAAATCAGTGGAGTTGAACACTTCTCTCATTAACCCTAACCCTAGGGAAATCAATGGAGTTGAACACTTCTCTCATTAACCCTAGGGAAATCAATGGAGTTGAACACTTCTCTCATTAACCCCAGGGAAATCAATGGAGTTGAACACTTCTCTCATTAACCCTAACCCTAGGGAAATCAATGGAGTTGAACACTTCTCTCATTAACCCTAGGGAAATCAGTGGAGTTGAACACTTCTCTCATTAACCCTAACCCTAGGGAAATCAATGGAGTTGAACACTTCTCTCATTAACCCTAGGGAAATCAGTGGAGTTGAACACTTCTCTCATTAACCCTAGGGAAATCAATGGAGTTGAACACTTCTCTCATTAACCCTAGGGAAATCAATGGAGTTGAACACTTCTCTCATTAACTCTAGGGAAATCAATGGAGTTGAACACTTCTCTCATTAACCCTAACCCTAGGGAAATCAATGGAGTTGAACACTTCTCTCATTAACCCTAGGGAAATCAGTGGAGTTGAACACTTCTCTCATTAACCCTAAACCTAGGGAAATCAGTGGAGTTGAACACTTCTCTCATTAACCCTAGGGAAATCAGTGGAGTTGAACACTTCTCTCATTAACCCTAAACCTAGGGAAATCAGTGGAGTTGAACACTTCTCTCATTAACCCTAGGCAAATCAATGGAGTTGAACACTTCTCTCATTAACCCTAACCCTAGGGAAATCAGTGGAGTTGAACACTTCTCTCATTAACCCTAACCCTAGGGAAATCAATGGAGTTGAACACTTCTCTCATTAACCCTAGGGAAATCAATGGAGTTGAACACTTCTCTCATTAACCCTAGGGAAATCAATGGAGTTGAACACTTCTCTCATTAACCCTAACCCTAGGGAAATCATTGGAGTTGAACACTTCTCTCATTAACCCTAACCCCAGGGAAATCAGTGGAGTTGAACACTCCTCTCATTAAACCTAGGGAAATCAATGGAGTTGAACACTTCTCTCATTAACCCTAACCCTAGGGAAATCAGTGGAGTTGAACACTTCTCTCATTAACTCTAGGGAAATCAATGGAGTTGAACACTTCTCTCATTAACCCTAGGGAAATCAATGGAGTTGAACACTTCTCTCATTAACCCTAGGGAAATCAGTGGAGTTGAACACTTCTCTCATTAACCCTAACCCTAGGGAAATCAGTGGAGTTGAACACTTCTCTCATTAACCCTAGGGAAATCAATGGAGTTGAACACTTCTCTCATTAACCCTAACCCTAGGGAAATCAGTGGAGTTGAACACTTCTCTCATTAACCCTAGGGAAATCAATGGAGTTGAACACTCCTCTCATTAACCCTAACCCCAGGGAAATCAATGGAGTTGAACACTTCTCTCATTAACCCTAACCCTAGGGAAATCAATGGAGTTGAACACTCCTCTCATTAACCCTAACACTAGGGAAATCAATGGAGTTGAACACTTCTCTCATTAACCCTAACCCCAGGGAAATCAATGGAGTTGAACACTTCTCTCATTAACCCTAACCCTAGGGAAATCAATGGAGTTGAACACTTCTCTCATTAACCCTAGGGAAATCAATGGAGTTGAACACTTCTCTCATTAACTCTAGGGAAATCAATGGAGTTGAACACTTCTCTCATTAACCCTAACCCCAGGGAAATCAATGGAGTTGAACACTTCTCTCATTAACCCTAGGGAAATCAGTGGAGTTGAACACTTCTCTCATTAACTCTAGGGAAATCACTGGAGTTGAACACTTCTCTCATTAACCCTAGGGAAATCAGTGGAGTTGAACACTTCTCTCATTAACCCTAGGGAAATCAGTGGAGTTGAACACTTCTCTCATTAACCCTAACCCTAGGGAAATCATTGGAGTTGAACACTTCTCTCATTAACCCTAACCCTAGGGAAATCAATGGAGTTGAACACTTCTCTCATTAACCCTAGGGAAATCAATGGAGTTGAACACTTCTCTCATTAACTCTAGGGAAATCAGTGGAGTTGAACACTTCTCTCATTAATGCAAAATCAAAGTTTTGTGAAACATCTTAAGCACAATTTAGCTTAGTCATCTGTCCATAATGATTAACTCACTGGTTAGTCACCAATCCGTATTGATAAACTCACTGGTTAGTCACCAATCCGTATTGATAAACTCACTGGTTAGTCACCAATCCGTAATGATAAACTCACTGGTTAGTCACCAATCCGTAATGATAAACTCACTGGTTAGTCACCAATCCGTAATGATAAACTCACTGGTTAGTCACCAATCCGTATTGATAAACTCACTGGTTAGTCACCAATCCATAATGATAAACTCACTGGTTAGTCACCAATCTGTAATGATAAACTCACTGGTTAGTCACCAATCCATAATGATAAACTCACTGGTTAGTCACCAATCCATAATGATAAACTCACTGGTTAGTCACCTGTCCATAATGATAAACTCACTGCTTAGTCACCAATCCGTAATGATAAACTCACTGGTTAGTCACCAATCCATAATGATAAACTCACTGGTTAGTCACCAATCCGTAATGATAAACTCACTGGTTAGTCACCAATCCATTATGATAAACTCACTGCTTAGTCACCAATCCGTAATGATAAACTCACTGGTTAGTCACCAATCCATTATGATAAACTCACTGCTTAGTCACCAATCCGTAATGATAAACTCACTGGTTAGTCACCAATCCTATGGCGTTCTGCATTAGCATCGAACTGCCCCCGTGATATGCAACTTTTCAGGGAAGCTAGAAACCAATATACACAGGCAGTTAGAAAAGCCAAGGCTAGCTTTTTCAAGCAGAAATTTGCTTCCTGCAACACAAATTCAAAAAAGTTCTGGGACACTGTAAAGTCCATGGAGAATAAGAACACCTCCTCCCAGCTTCCAACTGCACTGAAGATAGGAAACACTGTCACCACCGACAAATCCACTATAATTGAGAATTTCAATAAGCATTTTTCTACGGCTGGCCATGCTTTCCACCTGGCTACCCCTACCCCGGTCAACAGCACTGCCCTCCCCTCTGCTACTCGCCCAAGCCTTCCCCATTTCTCTTTCTCCCAAATACAGTCAGCTGATGTTCTGAAAGAGCTGCAAAATCTGGACCCTTACAAATCAGCCGGGCTAGATAATCTGGACCCTTTCTTTCTAAAACTATCTGCTGAAATTGTTGCCACCCCTATTACTAGCCTTTTCAACCTCTCTTTCGTGTCGTCTGAGATTCCCAAAGATTGGAAAGCAGCTGCGGTTATCCCCCTCTTCAAAGGGGGGGACACTCTTGACCCTAACAGCTACAGACCTATATCTATCCTACCTTGCCTTTCTAAGGTCTTCGAAAGCCAAGTCAACAAACAGATTACCGACCATTTCGAATCCCACCATACCTTCTCCGCTATGCAATCTGGTTTCAGAGCTGGTCATGGGTGCACCTCAGCCACGATCAAGGTCATAAACGATATCTTAACCGCCATCGATAGGAAACAGTACTGTGCAGCCGTATTCATTGACCTGGCCAAGGCTTTTGACTCTGTCAATCACCACATCCTCATCGGCAGACTCGACAGCCTTGGTTTCTCTAATGATTGCCTCGACTGGTTCACCAACTACTTCTCTGATCGAGTTCAGTGTGTCAAATCGGAGGGTCTGTTGTCCGGGCCTCTGGCAGTCTCTATGGGGGTGCCACAGGGTTCAATTCTTGGACCGACTCTCTTCTCTGTATACATCAATGATGTCGCTCTTGCTGCTGGTGATTCTCTGATCCACCTCTACGCAGACGACACTATTTTGTATACTTCTGGCCCTTCTTTTGACACTGTGTTAACAACCCTCCAGGCGAGCTTCAATGCCGTACAGCTCTCCTTCCGTGGCCTCCAATTGCTCTTAAATACAAGTAAAACTAAATGCATGCTCTTCAACCGATCGCTGCCTGCACCTGCCCGCCTGTCCAACATCACTACTCTGGACGGTTCTGACTTAGAATATGTGGACAACTACAAATACCTAGGTGTCTGGTTAGACTGTAAACTATCCTTCCAGACTCACATCAAACATCTCCAATCCAAAGTTAAATCTAGAATTGGCTTCCTATTCCGCAACAAAGCATCCTTCACTCATGCTGCCAAACATACCCTTGTAAAACTGACCATCCTACCAATCCTCGACTTCGGTGATGTCATTTACAAAATAGCCTCCAAAACCCTACTCAATAAATTGGATGCAGTCTATCACAGTGCCATCCGTTTTGTCACCAAAGCCCCATATACTACCCACCACTGCGACCTGTACACTCTCGTTGGCTGGCCCTCGCTTCATACTCGTCGCCAAACCCACTGGCTCCAGGTCATCTACAAGACCCTGCTAGGTAAAGTCCCCCCTTATCTCAGCTCGCTGGTCACCATAGCAGCACCTACATTCTTACTTCCGGCGCCGAAAAGAGATGGCCGCCTCGCTTCGCGTTCCTTGGAAAATATGCAGTTTTTTGTTTTTTTATGTGTTATTTCTTACATCGGTACCCCAGGTAATCTTAGGTTTCATTACATACAGTCGGGAGGAACTACTGAATATACGATTAACGTCAACTCATCATCGTTCCTACCAGGAATATGACTTTCCCGAAACGGATCCAGTGTTTTGCCTTCCACCCAATACAATGGATCTGATCCCAGCCGGCGACCCTGTGCGACGCCGAAAAAGGGGCAAACGAGGCGGTCTCGTGGTCAGGCTTCGGAGACGGGCACATCGCGCTCCACTCCCTAGCATACTACTCGCCAATGTCCAGTCTCTTGACAATAAGGTTGATGAAATCCGAGCACGGGTAGCATTCCAGAGAGACATCAGGGATTGCAACGTGCTCTGCTTCACGGAAACATGGCTAACTCAAGGGACGCTAACGGAGTCGGTGCAGCCAGCTGGTTTCTTCATGCATCGCGCCGACAGAAACAAACATCTTTCCGGTAAGAAGAGGGGCGGGGGGGTATGCCTTATGATTAACGAGAAGTGGTGTGATCATCATAACAACACACAGGAACTCAAGTCATTCTGTTCACCTGATCTAGAACTCCTCACAATCAAATGTCGACCGCATTATCTACCAAGGGAATTCTCTTCAATCATAATCACAGCCGTATATATTCCCCCCCAAGCAGACACATCGATGGCCCTGAACGAACTTTATCTGACTCTTTGTAAACTGGAAACCACACACCCTGAGGCTGCATTCATCGTAGCTGGGGATTTTAACAAGGCTAATCTAAAAACAAAACTCCCTAAATTCTATCAGCATATCGATTGTGCTACCAGGGCTGGAAAAACCCTAGATCATTGTTATACTAATTTCCGCGACGCATATAAGGCCCTCCCCCGCCCCCCTTTCGGAAAAGCTGACCACGACTCCATTTTGTTGATTCCAGCCTACAAACAGAAACTCAAACAACAAGCTCCCGCGCTCAGGTCTGTTCAACGCTGGTCCGACCAATCTGAATCCACGCTTCAAGACTGCTTCGATCACGCGGATTGGAATATGTTCCGCATCGCGTCCAACAACAATATTGACGAATATGCTGATTCGGTGAGCGAGTTCATTAGGAAGTGCATTGACGATGTCGTACCCACAGCAACGATAAAAACATTCCCAAACCAGAAACCGTGGATTGACGGCAGCATTCGCGTGAAACTGAAAGCGCGAACCACTGCTTTTAACCAGGGCAAGGTGACCGGAAGCATGACCGAATACAAACAGTGTAGCTATTCTCTCCGCAAGGCAATCAAACAGGCTAAGTCCCAGTACAGAGACAAAATCGAGTCGCAATTCAACAGCTCAGACACAAGAGGTATGTGGCAGGGTCTACAGTCAATCACGGATTACAAAAAGAAAACCAGCCCCGTCGCGGACCAGGATGTCTTGCTCCCAGACAGGCTAAACAACTTTTTTGCCCGCTTTGAGGACAATACAGTGCCACTGACACGGCCCCCTACCAAAACCTGCGGGCTCTCCTTCACTGCAGCCGAGGTGAGTAAAACATTTAAACGTGTTAACCCTCGCAAGGCTGCAGGCCCAGACGGCATTCCCAGCCGCGTCCCCAGAGCATGCGCAGACCAGCTGGCTGGTGTGTTTACGGACATATTCAATCAATCCTTATCCCAGTCTGCTGTTCCCACATGCTTCAAGAGGGCCACCATTGTTCCTGTTCCCAAGAAAGCTAAGGTAACTGAGCTAAACGACTACCGCCCCGTAGCACTCACTTCCGTCATCATGAAGTGCTTTGAGAGACTAGTCAAGGACCATATCACCTCCACCCTACCGGACACCCTAGACCCACTCCAATTTGCTTACCGACCCAATAGGTCCACAGACGACGCAATCGCAACCACACTGCACACTGCCCTAACCCATCTGGAATACCCATGTGAGAATGCTGTTCATCGATTACAGCTCAGCATTTAACACCATAGTACCCTCCAAACTCGTCATCAAGCTCGAGACCCTGGGTCTCGACCCCGCCCTGTGCAACTGGGTCCTGGACTTCCTGACGGGCCGCCCCCAGGTGGTGAGGGTAGGTAACAACATCTCCACCCCGCTGATCCTCAACACTGGGGCCCCACAAGGGTGCGTTCTGAGCCCTCTCCTGTACTCCCTGTTCACCCACGACTGCGTGGCCATGCACGCCTCCAACTCAATCATCAAGTTTGCGGATGACACTACAGTGGTAGGCTTGATTACCAACAACGACGAGACGGCCTACAGGGAGGAGGTGAGGGCCCTCGGAGTGTGGTGTCAGGAAAATAACCTCACACTCAACGTCAACAAAACAAAGGAGATGATTGTGGACTTCAGGAAACAGCAGAGGGAGCACCCCCCTATCCACATCGACGGGTCAGTAGTGGAGAAGGTGGAAAGTTTTAAGTTCCTCGGTGTTCACATCACGGACAAACTGAATTGGTCCACCCACACAGACAGCGTTGTGAAGAAGGCGCAGCAGCGCCTCTTCAACCTCAGGAGGCTGAAGAAATTTGGCTTGTCACCAAAAGCACTCACAAACTTCTACAGATGCACAATCGAGAGCATCCTGTCGGGCTGTATCACCGCCTGGTACGGCAACTGCTCCGCCCACAACCGTAAGGCTCTCCAGAGGGTAGTGAGGTCTGCAGAACGCATCACCAGGGGCAAACTACCTGCCCTCCAGGACACCTACACCACCCGATGTCACAGGAAGGCCATAAAGATCATCAAGGACAACAACCACCCAAGCCACTGCCTGTTCACCCCGCTATCATCCAGAAGGCGAGGTCAGTACAGGTGCATCAAAGCAGGGACCGAGAGACTGAAAAACAGCTTCTATCTCAAGGCCATCAGACTGTTAAACAGCCACCACTAACATTTAGCGGCCGCTGCCAACATACTGACTCAACTCCAGCCACTTTAAAAATGGGAATTGATGGAAATTATGTAAAAATGTACCACTAGCCACTTTAAACAATGCCACTTAATATAATGTTTACATACCCTACATTACCCATCTCATATGTATATACTGTACTCTATATCATCTACTGCATCTTGCCATCTTTATGTAATACATGTACCACTAGCCACTTTAAACTATGCCACTTTATGTTTACATACCCTACAGTACTCATCTCATATGTATATACCGTACTCTATACCATCTACTGCATCTGCCATGCCGTTCTGTACCACCACTCATTCATATATCTTTATGTACATATTCTTTATCCCTTTACACTTGTGTGTGTGTGTAAGGTAGTAGTTGTGGAATTGTTAGGTTAGATTACTTGTTGGTTATTACTGCATTGTCGGAACTAGAAGCACAAGCATTTCGCTACACTCGCATTAACATCTGCTAACCATGTGTATGTGACTAATAAAATTTGATTTGATTTGATACCTGTAGCACGCGCTCCAGCAGGTATATCTCTCTGGTCACCCCCAAAACCAATTCTTCCTTTGGCCGCCTCTCCTTCCAGTTCTCTGCTGCCAATGACTGGAACGAACTACAAAAATCTCTGAAACTGGAAACACTTGTCTCCCTCACTAGCTTTAAGCACCAGCTGTCAGAGCAGCTCATAGATTACTGCACCTGTACATAGCCCATCTATAATTTAGCCCAAACAACTACCTCTTTACCTACCTACTGTATTTATTTATTTATTTTGCTCCTTTGCACCCCATTATTTCTATCTCTACTTTACACTTTCTTCCACTGCAAACCAACCATTCCAGTGTTTTTTTTTATTTTTTTATTAACTTGCTATATTGTATTTACTTCGCCACCATGGCCTTTTTTTATATTTTTATTTATATATATATTTTATATATATGTGGTTTGCCTTCACCTCCCTTATCTCACCTCACTTGCTCACATTGTATATAGACTTATTTTTCACTGTATTATTGACTGTATGTTTGTTTTACTCCATGTGTAACTATATGTTGTTGTATGTGTCGAACTGCTTTGCTTTATCTTGGCCAGGTCGCAATTGTAAATGAGAACGTGTTCTCAATTTGCCTACCTGGTTAAATAAAGGTGAAATAAAAAAATAAAAAAATAAAAAATCCATAATGATAAACTCACTGGTTAGTCACCAATCCGTAATGATAAACTCACTGGTTAGTCACCAATCCGTAATGATAAACTCACTGGTTAGTCACCAATCCGTAATGATAAACTCACTGGTTAGTCACCAATCCGTAATGATTAACTCACTGGTTAGTCACCAATCCATAATGATAAACTCACTGGTTAGTCACCAATCCATAATGATAAACTCACTGGTTAGTCACCTGTCCATAATGATAAACTCACTGCTTAGTCACCAATCCGTAATGATAAACTCACTGGTTAGTCACCAATCCGTAATGATTAACTCACTGGTTAGTCACCAATCTGTAATGATAAACTCACTGGTTAGTCACCAATCCATAATGATAAACTCACTGGTTAGTCACCTGTCCATAATGATTAACTCACTGCTTAGTCACCAATCCGTAATGATAAACTCACTGGTTAGTCACCTGTCCATAATGATAAACTCACTGGTTAGTCACCAATCCATAATGATAAACTCACTGGTTAGTCACCTGTCCATAATGATAAACTCACTGGTTAGTCACCAATCCGTTATGATAAACTCACTGGTTAGTCTGACATTTAGTGCTCAGTCAGTTAACGAGAGGAGAAATAATGACTCTTAAATAAAACATCTAAACTAACTGAAGGTGAATATCAACATATCAGGCTAGTTGAGGTGTAGATTACAACATATCAGGCTAGTTGAGGTGTAGATTACAACATATCAGGCTAGTTGAGGTGTAGATTACAACACATCAGGCTAGTTGAGGTGTAGATTACAACATATCAGGCTAGTTGAGGTGTAGATTACAACACATCAGGCTAGTTGAGGTGTAGATTACAACAGATCAGGCTAGTTGAGGTGTAGATTACAACACATCAGGCTAGTTGAGGTGTAGATTACAACACATCAGGCTAGTTGAGGTGTAGATTACAACACATCAGGCTAGTTGAGGTGTAGATTACAACATATCAGGCTAGTTGAGGTGTAGATTACAACATATCAGGCTAGTTGAGGTGTAGATTACAGCATATCAGGCTAGTTGAGGTGTAGATTACAACACATCAGGCTAGTTGAGGTGTAGATTACAACATATCAGGCTAGTTGAGGTGTAGATTACAACATATCAGGCTAGTTGAGGTGTAGATTACAACATATCAGGCTAGTTGAGGTGTAGATTACAACACATCAGGCTAGTTGAGGTGTAGATTACAACATATCAGGCTAGTTGAGGTGTAGATTACAACACATCAGGCTAGTTGAGGTGTAGATTACAACAGATCAGGCTAGTTGAGGTGTAGATTACAACACATCAGGCTAGTTGAGGTGTAGATTACAACACATCAGGCTAGTTGAGGTGTAGATTACAACACATCAGGCTAGTTGAGGTGTAGATTACAACATATCAGGCTAGTTGAGGTGTAGATTACAACATATCAGGCTAGTTGAGGTGTAGATTACAGCATATCAGGCTAGTTGAGGTGTAGATTACAACACATCAGGCTAGTTGAGGTGTAGATTACAGCATATCAGGCTAGTTGAGGTGTAGATTACAACAGGCTAGTTGAGGTGTAGATTACAACATATCAGGCTAGTTGAGGTGTAGATTACAACATATCAGGCTAGTTGAGGTGTAGATTACAACATATCAGGCTAGTTGAGGTGTAGATTACAACATATCAGGCTAGTTGAGGTGTAGATTACAACACATCAGGCTAGTTGAGGTGTAGATTACAACAGGCTAGTTGAGGTGTAGATTACAACAGGCTAGTTGAGGTGTAGATTACAACATATCAGGCTAGTTGAGGTGTAGATTACAACATATCAGGCTAGTTGAGGTGTAGATTACAACATATCAGGCTAGTTGAGGTGTAGATTACAACATATCAGGCTAGTTGAGGTGTAGATTACAACATATCAGGCTAGTTGAGGTGTAGATTACAACATATCAGGCTAGTTGAGGTGTAGATTACAACAGATCAGGCTAGTTGAGGTGTAGATTACAACACATCAGGCTAGTTGAGGTGTAGATTACAACACATCAGGCTAGTTGAGGTGTAGATTACAACACATCAGGCTAGTTGAGGTGTAGATTACAACATATCAGGCTAGTTGAGGTGTAGATTACAACATATCAGGCTAGTTGAGGTGTAGATTACAGCATATCAGGCTAGTTGAGGTGTAGATTACAACACATCAGGCTAGTTGAGGTGTAGATTACAGCATATCAGGCTAGTTGAGGTGTAGATTACAACAGGCTAGTTGAGGTGTAGATTACAACATATCAGGCTAGTTGAGGTGTAGATTACAACAGGCTAGTTGAGGTGTAGATTACAACATATCAGGCTAGTTGAGGTGTAGATTACAACATATCAGGCTAGTTGAGGTGTAGATTACATCATATCAGGCTAGTTGAGGTGTAGATTACAACAGGCTAGTTGAGGTGTAGATTACAACAGGCTAGTTGAGGTGTAGATTACAACAGGCTAGTTGAGGTGTAGATTACAACATATCAGGCTAGTTGAGGTGTAGATTACAACATATCAGGCTAGTTGAGGTGTAGATTACAACATATCAGGCTAGTTGAGGTGTAGATTACAACATATCAGGCTAGTTGAGGTGTAGATTACAACATATCAGGCTAGTTGAGGTGTAGATTACAACATATCAGGCTAGTTGAGGTGTAGATTACAACATATCAGGCTAGTTGAGGTGTAGATTACAACATATCAGGCTAGTTGAGGTGTAGATTACAACATATCAGGCTAGTTGAGGTGTATATTACAACATATCAGGCTAGTTGAGGTGTAGATTACAACATATCAGGCTAGTTGAGGTGTAGATTACAACATATCAGGCTAGTTGAGGTGTAGATTACAACATATCAGGCTAGTCGAGGTGTAGATTACAACATATCAGGCTAGTTGAGGTGTAGATTACAACATATCAGGCTAGTTGAGGTGTAGATTACAACATATCAGGCTAATCGAGGTGTAGATTACAACAGGCTAGTTGAGGTGTAGATTACAACATATCAGGCTAGTCGAGGTGTAGATTACAACATATCAGGCTAGTTGAGGTGTAGATTACAACATATCAGGCTAGTTGAGGTGTAGATTACAACATATCAGGCTAATCGAGGTGTAGATTACAACATATCAGGCTAGTTGAGGTGTAGATTACAACAGGCTAGTTGAGGTGTAGATTACAACAGGCTAGTTGAGGTGTAGATTACAACAGGCTAGTTGAGGTGTAGATTACAACATATCAGGCTAGTCGAGGTGTATATTACAACATATCAGGCTAGTTGAGGTGTAGATTACAACATATCAGGCTAGTTGAGGTGTAGATTACAACATATCAGACTAGTCGAGGTGTAGATTACAACACATCAGGCTAGTTGAGGTGTAGATTACAACATATCAGGCTAGTTGAGGTGTAGATTACAACATATCAGGATAGTCGAGGTGTAGATTACAACATATCAGGCTAGTCGAGGTGTATATTACAACATATCAGGCTAGTTGAGGTGTAGATTACAACATATCAGGCTAGTTGAGGTGTATATTACAACATATCAGGCTAGTTGAGGTGTAGATTACAACATATCAGGCTAGTTGAGGTGTATATTACAACATATCAGGCTAGTTGAGGTGTAGATTACAACATATCAGGCTAGTTGAGGTGTAGATTACAACATATCAGGCTAGTTGAGGTGTAGATTACAACATATCAGGCTAGTTGAGGTGTAGATTACAACATATCAGGCTAGTTGAGGTGTATATTACAACATATCAGGCTAGTTGAGGTGTAGATTACAACATATCAGGCTAGTTGAGGTGTAGATTACAACATATCAGGCTAGTTGAGGTGTAGATTACAACATATCAGGCTAGTCGAGGTGTAGATTACAACATATCAGGCTAGTTGAGGTGTAGATTACAACATATCAGGCTAGTCGAGGTGTAGATTACAACATATCAGGCTAGTTGAGGTGTAGATTACAACATATCAGGCTAGTTGAGGTGTAGATTACAACATATCAGGCTAATCGAGGTGTAGATTACAACAGGCTAGTTGAGGTGTAGATTACAACATATCAGGCTAGTCGAGGTGTAGATTACAACATATCAGGCTAGTTGAGGTGTAGATTACAACATATCAGGCTAATTGAGGTGTAGATTACAACATATCAGGCTAATTGAGGTGTAAATTACAGCATATCAGGCTAGTTGAGGTGTAGATTACAACAGGCTAGTTGAGGTGTAGATTACAACATATCAGGCTAGTTGAGGTGTAGATTACAACAGGCTAGTTGAGGTGTAGATTACAACATATCAGGCTAGTCGAGGTGTATATTACAACATATCAGGCTAGTTGAGGTGTAGATTACAACATATCAGGCTAGTTGAGGTGTAGATTACAACATATCAGACTAGTCGAGGTGTAGATTACAACACATCAGGCTAGTTGAGGTGTAGATTACAACATATCAGGCTAGTTGAGGTGTAGATTACAACATATCAGGATAGTCGAGGTGTAGATTACAACATATCAGGCTAGTCGAGGTGTATATTACAACATATCAGGCTAGTTGAGGTGTAGATTACAACATATCAGGCTAGTTGAGGTGTAGATTACAACATATCAGGCTAGTTGAGGTGTAGATTACAACACATCAGGCTAGTTGAGGTGTAGATTACAACATATCAGGCTAGTTGAGGTGTAGATTACAACACATCAGGCTAGTTGAGGTGTAGATTACAACAGATCAGGCTAGTTGAGGTGTAGATTACAACACATCAGGCTAGTTGAGGTGTAGATTACAACACATCAGGCTAGTTGAGGTGTAGATTACAACACATCAGGCTAGTTGAGGTGTAGATTACAACATATCAGGCTAGTTGAGGTGTAGATTACAACATATCAGGCTAGTTGAGGTGTAGATTACAGCATATCAGGCTAGTTGAGGTGTAGATTACAACACATCAGGCTAGTTGAGGTGTATATTACAACATATCAGGCTAGTTGAGGTGTAGATTACAACATATCAGGCTAGTTGAGGTGTAGATTACAACATATCAGGCTAGTTGAGGTGTAGATTACAACACATCAGGCTAGTTGAGGTGTAGATTACAACACATCAGGCTAGTTGAGGTGTAGATTACAACACATCAGGCTAGTTGAGGTGTAGATTACAACAGATCAGGCTAGTTGAGGTGTAGATTACAACACATCAGGCTAGTTGAGGTGTAGATTACAACACATCAGGCTAGTTGAGGTGTAGATTACAACACATCAGGCTAGTTGAGGTGTAGATTACAACATATCAGGCTAGTTGAGGTGTAGATTACAACATATCAGGCTAGTTGAGGTGTAGATTACAGCATATCAGGCTAGTTGAGGTGTAGATTACAACACATCAGGCTAGTTGAGGTGTAGATTACAGCATATCAGGCTAGTTGAGGTGTAGATTACAACAGGCTAGTTGAGGTGTAGATTACAACATATCAGGCTAGTTGAGGTGTAGATTACAACATATCAGGCTAGTTGAGGTGTAGATTACAACATATCAGGCTAGTTGAGGTGTAGATTACAACATATCAGGCTAGTTGAGGTGTAGATTACAACACATCAGGCTAGTTGAGGTGTAGATTACAACAGGCTAGTTGAGGTGTAGATTACAACATATCAGGCTAGTTGAGGTGTAGATTACAACATATCAGGCTAGTTGAGGTGTAGATTACAACATATCAGGCTAGTTGAGGTGTAGATTACAACATATCAGGCTAGTTGAGGTGTAGATTACAACATATCAGGCTAGTTGGGGTGTAGATTACAACATATCAGGCTAGTTGAGGTGTAGATTACAACATATCAGGCTAGTTGAGGTGTAGATTACAACAGATCAGGCTAGTTGAGGTGTAGATTACAACACATCAGGCTAGTTGAGGTGTAGATTACAACACATCAGGCTAGTTGAGGTGTAGATTACAACACATCAGGCTAGTTGAGGTGTAGATTACAACATATCAGGCTAGTTGAGGTGTAGATTACAACATATCAGGCTAGTTGAGGTGTAGATTACAGCATATCAGGCTAGTTGAGGTGTAGATTACAACACATCAGGCTAGTTGAGGTGTAGATTACAGCATATCAGGCTAGTTGAGGTGTAGATTACAACAGGCTAGTTGAGGTGTAGATTACAACATATCAGGCTAGTTGAGGTGTAGATTACAACAGGCTAGTTGAGGTGTAGATTACAACATATCAGGCTAGTTGAGGTGTAGATTACAACATATCAGGCTAGTTGAGGTGTAGATTACAACAGGCTAGTTGAGGTGTAGATTACAACAGGCTAGTTGAGGTGTAGATTACAACATATCAGGCTAGTTGAGGTGTAGATTACAACATATCAGGCTAGTTGAGGTGTAGATTACAACATATCAGGCTAGTTGAGGTGTAGATTACAACATATCAGGCTAGTTGAGGTGTAGATTACAACATATCAGGCTAGTTGAGGTGTAGATTACAACATATCAGGCTAGTTGAGGTGTAGATTACAACATATCAGGCTAGTTGAGGTGTAGATTACAACATATCAGGCTAGTTGAGGTGTAGATTACAACATATCAGGCTAGTTGAGGTGTAGATTACAACATATCAGGCTAGTTGAGGTGTAGATTACAACATATCAGGCTAGTTGAGGTGTATATTACAACATATCAGGCTAGTTGAGGTGTAGATTACAACATATCAGGCTAGTTGAGGTGTAGATTACAACATATCAGGCTAGTTGAGGTGTAGATTACAACATATCAGGCTAGTCGAGGTGTAGATTACAACATATCAGGCTAGTTGAGGTGTAGATTACAACATATCAGGCTAGTTGAGGTGTAGATTACAACATATCAGGCTAATCGAGGTGTAGATTACAACAGGCTAGTTGAGGTGTAGATTACAACATATCAGGCTAGTCGAGGTGTAGATTACAACATATCAGGCTAGTTGAGGTGTAGATTACAACATATCAGGCTAGTTGAGGTGTAGATTACAACATATCAGGCTAATCGAGGTGTAGATTACAACATATCAGGCTAGTTGAGGTGTAGATTACAACAGGCTAGTTGAGGTGTAGATTACAACATATCAGGCTAGTTGAGGTGTAGATTACAACAGGCTAGTTGAGGTGTAGATTACAACATATCAGGCTAGTCGAGGTGTATATTACAACATATCAGGCTAGTTGAGGTGTAGATTACAACATATCAGGCTAGTTGAGGTGTAGATTACAACATATCAGACTAGTCGAGGTGTAGATTACAACACATCAGGCTAGTTGAGGTGTAGATTACAACATATCAGGCTAGTTGAGGTGTAGATTACAACATATCAGGATAGTCGAGGTGTAGATTACAACATATCAGGCTAGTCGAGGTGTATATTACAACATATCAGGCTAGTTGAGGTGTAGATTACAACATATCAGGCTAGTTGAGGTGTATATTACAACATATCAGGCTAGTTGAGGTGTAGATTACAACATATCAGGCTAGTTGAGGTGTATATTACAACATATCAGGCTAGTTGAGGTGTAGATTACAACATATCAGGCTAGTTGAGGTGTAGATTACAACATATCAGGCTAGTTGAGGTGTAGATTACAACATATCAGGCTAGTTGAGGTGTAGATTACAACATATCAGGCTAGTTGAGGTGTATATTACAACATATCAGGCTAGTTGAGGTGTAGATTACAACATATCAGGCTAGTTGAGGTGTAGATTACAACATATCAGGCTAGTCGAGGTGTAGATTACAACATATCAGGCTAGTCGAGGTGTAGATTACAACATATCAGGCTAGTTGAGGTGTAGATTACAACATATCAGGCTAGTCGAGGTGTAGATTACAACATATCAGGCTAGTTGAGGTGTAGATTACAACATATCAGGCTAGTTGAGGTGTAGATTACAACATATCAGGCTAATCGAGGTGTAGATTACAACAGGCTAGTTGAGGTGTAGATTACAACATATCAGGCTAGTCGAGGTGTAGATTACAACATATCAGGCTAGTTGAGGTGTAGATTACAACATATCAGGCTAGTTGAGGTGTAGATTACAACATATCAGGCTAATCGAGGTGTAGATTACAACATATCAGGCTAGTTGAGGTGTAGATTACAACAGGCTAGTTGAGGTGTAGATTACAACATATCAGGCTAGTTGAGGTGTAGATTACAACAGGCTAGTTGAGGTGTAGATTACAACATATCAGGCTAGTCGAGGTGTATATTACAACATATCAGGCTAGTTGAGGTGTAGATTACAACATATCAGGCTAGTTGAGGTGTAGATTACAACATATCAGACTAGTCGAGGTGTAGATTACAACACATCAGGCTAGTTGAGGTGTAGATTACAACATATCAGGCTAGTTGAGGTGTAGATTACAACATATCAGGATAGTCGAGGTGTAGATTACAACATATCAGGCTAGTCGAGGTGTATATTACAACATATCAGGCTAGTTGAGGTGTAGATTACAACATATCAGGCTAGTTGAGGTGTAGATTACAACATATCAGGCTAATCGAGGTGTAGATTTCAACAAATCAGGCTAGTTGAGGTGTAGATTACAACATATCAGGCTAATTGAGGTGTAGATTACAACATAGCAGGCTAGTTGAAGTGTAGATTACAACAAATCAGGCTAGTCGAGGTGTAGATTACAACATATCAGTCTAATTGAGGTGTAGATTACAACATATCAGGCTATTTGAGGTGTAGATTACAACATATCAGGCTAGTTGAGGTGTAGATTACAACATATCAGGCTAGTCGAGGTGTAGATTACAACATATCAGGCTAGTCGAGGTGTAGATTACAACATATCAGGCTAGTTGAGGTGTAGATTACAACATATCAGGCTAGTTGAGGTGTAGATTACAACATATCAGGCTAGTTGAGGTGTAGATTATAACATATCAGGCTAGTTGAGGTGTAGATTACAACATATCAGGCTAGTTGAGGTGTAGATTACAACATATCAGGCTAGTTGAGGTGTAGATTACAACATATCAGGCTAATTGAGGTGTAGATTACAACAAATTAGGATAGTTGAGGTGTAGATTACAGTATATCAGGCTAGTTGAGGTGTAGATTACAACATAACAGGCTAGTTGAGGTGTAGATTACAACATATCAGGCTAGTTGAGGTGTAGATTACAACATATCAGGCTAGTTGAGGTGTAGATTACAACATATCAGGCTAGTTGAGGTGTAGATTACAACATATCAGGCTAGTTGAGGTGTAGATTACAACATATCAGGCTAGTTGAGGTGTAGATTACAACATATCAGGCTAGTCGAGGTGTAGATTACAACATATCAGGCTAGTTGAGGTGTAGATTACAACATATCAGGCTAGTTGAGGTGTAGATTACAACATATCAGGCTAGTTGAGGTGTAGATTACAACATATCAGGCTAGTTGAGGTGTAGATTACAACATATCAGGCTAGTTGAGGTGTAGATTACAACATATCAGGCTAATTGAGGTGTAGATTACAACAAATTAGGATAGTTGAGGTGTAGATTACAGTATATCAGGCTAGTTGAGGTGTAGATTACAACATAACAGGCTAGTTGAGGTGTAGATTACAACATATCAGGCTAGTTGAGGTGTAGATTACAACATATCAGGCTAGTCGAGGTGTAGATTACAACATATCAGGCTAGTCGAGGTGTAGATTACAACATATCAGGCTAGATGAGGTGTAGATTACAACAGGCTATTTGAGGTGTAGATTACAACATATCAGGCTACTTGAGGTGTAGATTACCACATATCAGGCTAATTGAGGTGTAGATTACAACAAATTAGGATAGTTGAGGTGTAGATTACAGTATATCAGGCTAGTTGAGGTGTAGATTACAACATATCAGGCTAGTTGAGGTGTAGATTACAACATATCAGGCTAGTCGAGGTGTAGATTACAACATATCAGGCTAGTTGAGGTGTAGATTACAACATATCAGGCTAGATGAGGTGTAGATTACAACAGGCTATTTGAGGTGTAGATTACAACATATCAGGCTAGTTGAGGTGTAGATTACAACATATCAGGCTAGTTGAGGTGTAGATTACAACATATCAGGCTAGTTGAGGTGTAGATTACAACATATCAGGCTAGTCGAGGTGTAGATTACAACATATCAGGCTAGTTGAGGTGTAGATTACAACATATCAGGCTAGTCGAGGTGTAGATTACAACAGGCTAGTTGAGGTGTAGATTACAACATATCAGGCTAGTTGAGGTGTAGATTACAACATATCAGACTAGTCGAGGTGTAGATTACAACACATCAGGCTAGTCGAGGTGTAGATTACAACATATCAGGCTAGTTGAGGTGTAGATTACAACATATCAGGCTAGTCGAGGTGTAGATTACAACATATCAGGCTAGTTGAGGTGTAGATTACAACATATCAGGCTAGTTGAGGTGTAGATTACAACATATCAGGCTAATCGAGGTGTAGATTTCAACAAATCAGGCTAGTTGAGGTGTAGATTACAACATATCAGGCTAATTGAGGTGTAGATTACAACATAGCAGGCTAGTTGAAGTGTAGATTACAACAAATCAGGCTAGTCGAGGTGTAGATTACAACATATCAGTCTAATTGAGGTGTAGATTACAACATATCAGGCTATTTGAGGTGTAGATTACAACATATCAGGCTAGTTGAGGTGTAGATTACAACATATCAGGCTAGTTGAGGTGTAGATTACAACATATCAGGCTAGTCGAGGTGTAGATTACAACATATCAGGCTAGTTGAGGTGTAGATTACAACATATCAGGCTAGTTGAGGTGTAGATTACAACATATCAGGCTAGTTGAGGTGTAGATTACAACATATCAGGCTAGTTGAGGTGTAGATTACAACATATCAGGCTAGTCGAGGTGTAGATTACAACATATCAGGCTAGTTGAGGTGTAGATTACAACATATCAGGCTAGTTGAGGTGTAGATTACAACATATCAGGCTAATCGAGGTGTAGATTACAACATATCAGGCTAATCGAGGTGTAGATTACATCAGACTATTCAAGGTGTAGATTACAACATATCAGGCTAGTCGAGGTGTAGATTACAACATATCAGGCTAGTTGAGGTGTAGATTACAACATATCAGGCTAATCGAGGTGTAGATTACAACATATCAGGCTAGTTGAGGTGTAGATTACAACAGGCTAGTTGAGGTGTAGATTACAACATATCAGGCTAGTTGAGGTGTAGATTACAACAGGCTAGTTGAGGTGTAGATTACAACATATCAGGCTAGTCGAGGTGTATATTACAACATATCAGGCTAGTTGAGGTGTAGATTACAACATATCAGGCTAGTTGAGGTGTAGATTACAACATATCAGACTAGTCAAGGTGTAGATTACAACACATCAGGCTAGTTTAGGTGTAGATTACAACATATCAGGCTAATCGAGGTGTAGATTACAACATATCAGGCTAGTCGAGGTGTATATTACAACATATCAGGCTAGTCGAGGTGTATATTACAACATATCAGGCTAATTGAGGTGTAGATTACAACATAGCAGGCTAGTTGAGGTGTAGATTACAACAAATCAGGCTAGTCGAGGTGTAGATTACAACATATCAGTCTAATTGAGGTGTAGATTACAACATATCAGGCTATTTGAGGTGTAGATTACAACATATCAGGCTAGTTGAGGTGTAGATTACAACAGGCTAGTTGAGGTGTAGATTACAACATATCAGGCTAGTCGAGGTGTATATTACAACATATCAGGCTAGTTGAGGTGTAGATTACAACATATCAGGCTAGTTGAGGTGTAGATTACAACATATCAGACTAGTCGAGGTGTAGATTACAACACATCAGGCTAGTTGAGGTGTAGATTACAACATATCAGGCTAGTTGAGGTGTAGATTACAACATATCAGGCTAGTCGAGGTGTATATTACAACATATCAGGCTAGTCGAGGTGTATATTACAACATATCAGGCTAATTGAGGTGTAGATTACAACATAGCAGGCTAGTCGAGGTGTAGATTACAACAAATCAGGCTAGTCGAGGTGTAGATTACAACATATCAGTCTAATTGAGGTGTAGATTACAACATATCAGGCTAGTTGAGGTGTAGATTACAACATATCAGGCTAGTCGAGGTGTAGATTACAACATATCAGGCTAGTTGAGGTGTAGATTACAACATATCAGGCTAGTTGAGGTGTAGATTACAACATATCAGGCTAATCGAGGTGTAGATTACAACAGGCTAGTTGAGGTGTAGATTACAACATATCAGGCTAGTCGAGGTGTAGATTACAACATATCAGGCTAGTTGAGGTGTAGATTACAACATATCAGGCTAATCGAGGTGTAGATTACAACAGGCTAGTTGAGGTGTAGATTACAACATATCAGGCTAGTCGAGGTGTAGATTACAACATATCAGGCTAGTTGAGGTGTAGATTACAACATATCAGGCTAGTTGAGGTGTAGATTACAACATATCAGGCTAATCGAGGTGTAGATTACAACATATCAGGCTAGTTGAGGTGTAGATTACAACATATCAGGCTAGTTGAGGTGTAGATTACAACATATCAGGCTAGTTGAGGTGTAGATTACAACAGGCTAGTTGAGGTGTAGATTACAACATATCAGGCTAGTCGAGGTGTATATTACAACATATCAGGCTAGTTGAGGTGTAGATTACAACATATCAGGCTAGTTGAGGTGTAGATTACAACATATCAGACTAGTCAAGGTGTAGATTACAACACATCAGGCTAGTTTAGGTGTAGATTACAACATATCAGGCTAATCGAGGTGTAGATTACAACATATCAGGCTAGTCGAGGTGTATATTACAACATATCAGGCTAGTCGAGGTGTATATTACAACATATCAGGCTAATTGAGGTGTAGATTACAACATAGCAGGCTAGTTGAGGTGTAGATTACAACAAATCAGGCTAGTCGAGGTGTAGATTACAACATATCAGTCTAATTGAGGTGTAGATTACAACATATCAGGCTAATTGAGGTGTAGATTACAACATATCAGGCTAGTTGAGGTGTAGATTACAACAGGCTAGTTGAGGTGTAGATTACAACATATCAGGCTAGTCGAGGTGTATATTACAACATATCAGGCTAGTTGAGGTGTAGATTACAACATATCAGGCTAGTTGAGGTGTAGATTACAACATATCAGACTAGTCGAGGTGTAGATTACAACACATCAGGCTAGTTGAGGTGTAGATTACAACATATCAGGCTAGTTGAGGTGTAGATTACAACATATCAGGCTAGTCGAGGTGTATATTACAACATATCAGGCTAGTCGAGGTGTATATTACAACATATCAGGCTAATTGAGGTGTAGATTACAACATAGCAGGCTAGTTGAGGTGTAGATTACAACAAATCAGGCTAGTCGAGGTGTAGATTACAACATATCAGTCTAATTGAGGTGTAGATTACAACATATCAGGCTATTTGAGGTGTAGATTACAACATATCAGGCTAGTCGAGGTGTAGATTACAACATATCAGGCTAGTTGAGGTGTAGATTACAACATATCAGGCTAGTTGAGGTGTAGATTACAACATATCAGGCTAATCGAGGTGTAGATTACAACAGGCTAGTTGAGGTGTAGATTACAACATATCAGGCTAGTTGAGGTGTAGATTACAACATATCAGGCTAATCGAGGTGTAGATTACAACAGGCTAGTTGAGGTGTAGATTACAACATATCAGGCTAGTTGAGGTGTAGATTACAACAGGCTAGTTGAGGTGTAGATTACAACATATCAGGCTAGTCGAGGTGTATATTACAACATATCAGGCTAGTTGAGGTGTAGATTACAACATATCAGACTAGTCAAGGTGTAGATTACAACACATCAGGCTAGTTTAGGTGTAGATTACAACATAGCAGGCTAGTTGAGGTGTAGATTACAACAAATCAGGCTAGTCGAGGTGTAGATTACAACATATCAGTCTAATTGAGGTGTAGATTACAACATATCAGGCTAATTGAGGTGTAGATTACAACATAGCAGGCTAGTTGAGGTGTAGATTACAACAAATCAGGCTAGTCGAGGTGTAGATTACAACATATCAGTCTAATTGAGGTGTAGATTACAACATATCAGGCTATTTGAGGTGTAGATTACAACATATCAGGCTAGTTGAGGTGTAGATTACAACAGGCTAGTTGAGGTGTAGATTACAACATATCAGGCTAGTCGAGGTGTATATTACAACATATCAGACTAGTCGAGGTGTAGATTACAACACATCAGGCTAGTTGAGGTGTAGATTACAACATATCAGGCTAGTTGAGGTGTAGATTACAACATATCAGGCTAGTCGAGGTGTATATTACAACATATCAGGCTAGTCGAGGTGTATATTACAACATATCAGGCTAATTGAGGTGTAGATTACAACATAGCAGGCTAGTTGAGGTGTAGATTACAACAAATCAGGCTAGTCGAGGTGTAGATTACAACATATCAGTCTAATTGAGGTGTAGATTACAACATATCAGGCTATTTGAGGTGTAGATTACAACATATCAGGCTAGTTGAGGTGTAGATTACAACTGTTGTGGAAATTCTAATCAAAAGGAAGAGGCTGCAGATTCTTCAAACAACGTTTATTATAAGAATTGTAATTCTGGAGCGGTTAACAATCCCTCAGTGGTGCAGAGTTAAGAGCCCCTGAACAGAGCTGGGTCTCAGGTTTAATAAACAACCTCTGTCTACGTAGCAGTCAGCTGAACTGTGAAAGCATAACAGGGTATATTGTGAACTCAAGCAGGAACAAGATTAGCTCAGAGCAGGTGTACTTTCTGTCTCCGGGTCATGTTGCTGTTGCTATAGAAACAGAATCTTCCTTCAGTTCTCCTCCACGCAGCTGGAAAACAGGATGTAGCTGCACCCTCAGTGTATAGAAGACAGGATGTAGCTGCACCCTCAGTGTATGGAAGACAGGATGTAGCTGCACCCTCAGTGTATGGAAGACAGGATGTAGCTGCTCCCTCAGTGTATGGAAGACAGGATGTAGCTGCACCCTCAGTGTATGGAAGACAGGATGTAGCTGCACCCTCAGTGTATGGAAGACAGGATGTAGCTGCGCCCTCAGTGTATGGAAGACAGGATGTAGCTGCACCCTCAGTGTATGGAAGACAGGATGTAGCTGCACCCTCAGTGTATGGAAGACAGGATGTAGCTGCACCCTCAGTGTATGGAAGACAGGATGTAGCTGCTCCCTCAGTGTATGGAAGACAGGATGTAGCTGCACCCTCAGTGTATGGAAGACAGGATGTAGCTGCACCCTCAGTGTATGGAAGACAGGATGTAGCTGCGCCCTCAGTGTATGGAAGACAGGATGTAGCTGCACCCTCAGTGTATGGAAGACAGGATGTAGCTGCGTCCTCAGTGTATGGAAGACAGGATGTAGCTGCACCCTCAGTGTATGGAAGACAGGATGTAGCTGCACCCTCAGTGTATGGAAGACAGGATGTAGCTGCGCCCTCAGTGTATGGAAGACAGGATGTAGCTGCGCCCTCAGTGTATGGAAGACAGGATGTAGCCTTATCACAAGGTTACACCCAATCGGCTATTGGCTTTAAATCCAGAGGCCTAACAGACACAGTGTGGAAAATAACTGATCCACCTATTCAATGAACAAACAGTATAGAACATAATCTTGTAATTTTCCACCAGACAACATATCTGGCTAATCAAAGTGTAGATTACAACATTATATTAGGCTAATAGAGGTGTAGATTACAGCATTATATCAGGCTAATAGAGGTGTAGATTACAGCATTATATCAGGCTAATAGAGGTGTAGATTACAGCATTATATCAGGCTAATCAGGGTGTAGATTACAGCATTATATCAGGCTAATAGAGGTGTAGATTACAGCATTATATCAGGCTAATAGAGGTGTAGATTACAGCATTATATCAGGCTAATAGAGGTGTAGATTACAGCATTATATCAGGCTAATAGAGGTGTAGATTACAGCATTATATCAGGCAAATAGAGGTGTAGATTACAGCATTATATCAGGCTAATAGAGGTGTAGATTACAGCATTATATCAGGCTAATAGAGGTGTAGATTACAGCATTATATCAGGCTAATCGAGGTGTAGATTACAGCATTATATCAGGCTAATCGAGGTGTAGATTACAGCATTATATCAGGCTAGTAGAGGTGTAGATTACAGCATTATATCAGGCTAATAGAGGTGTAGATTACAGCATTATATCAGGCTAATAGAGGTGTAGATTACAGCATTATATCAGGCTAGTAGAGGTGTAGATTACAGCATTATATCAGGCTAATAGAGGGGTAGATTACAGCATTATATCAGGCTAATCGAGGTGTAGATTACAGCATTATATCAGGCTAATCGAGGTGTAGATTACAGCATTATATCAGGCTAGTAGAGGTGTAGATTACAGCATTATATCAGGCTAATAGAGGTGTAGATTACAGCATTATATCAGGCTAGTAGAGGTGTAGATTACAGCATTATATCAGGCTAATAGAGGGGTAGATTACAGCATTATATCAGGCTAATAGAGGTGTAGATTACAGCATTATATCAGGCTAATCAGGGTGTAGATTACAGCATTATATCAGGCTAATCGAGGTGTAGATTACAGCATTATATCAGGCTAATCAGGGTGTAGATTACAGCATTATATCAGGCTAATCAGGGTGTAGATTACAGCATTATATCAGGCTAATAGAGGTGTAGATTACAGCATTATATCAGGCTAATCAGGGTGTAGATTACAGCATTATATCAGGCTAATAAGGGTGTAGATTACAGCATTATATCAGGCTAATAGAGGTGTAGATTACAGCATTATATCAGGCTAATCAGGGTGTAGATTACAGCATTATATCAGGCTAATCGAGGTGTAGATTACAGCATTATATCAGGCTAATCAGGGTGTAGATTACAGCATTATATCAGGCTAATCAGGGTGTAGATTACAACATTATATCAGGCTAATAGAGGTGTAGATTACAGCATTATATCAGGCTAATAGAGGTGTAGATTACAGCATTATATCAGGCTAATAGAGGTGTAGATTACAGCATTATATCAGGCTAATCAGGGTGTAGATTACAGCATTATATCAGGCTAATAAGGGTGTAGATTACCACAAACGTTTGAATCTAAAAAGACTGCATGAGATTATCCAGTGGTAATGTCCTCGACAGCTCCAATGCAGTTACACCTCGGACATCGATCACCTGACCTGATCACCTCGATCACCTGATCACCTCGAACACCTGATCACCTCGATCACCTGATCACCTGATCACCTCGATCACCTGATCACCTCGATCACCTGATCACCTCGAACACCTGATCACCTGAATAGAAACAATGAAATGACTATGCAGTTGTCGGTTATGGCGGATTAAGGCAGAACGGATTGAATCCGGCCCTAAATGACATTCCAGAGTTTGAGTTTGTAAACATGGCTGGATGGGGTTCCTACTCCTCCATGTAGCCAATGTCCATGTTCATGATAGGTACCGCTCTGTTCAACCTCAGACAACGTCACAACACCAGCTATGCAGGTGTCGGCAAGCGCCAAATGTCATTGAATTGAGCCCACAGTCCAAAAGCAAAACAATACAAGATACACATTTCAAAAGTGTTCATTTTGAAGTGCTGAGAAGAACAGTAGACGGTTAATATCATGTTCCATACAGTGTTCGACTAGAACTTCACTTGCACCATTTACTTCTGCATTCAAATGTTTATAATTTGTATCCAACGGCAAGTTGTGAGTATGTTGAGAAATGTGTCCGTTCTCAGGGCTTGATTCAATCAGATCCGTTTTAGCCACCATCCATTAGACAACATCTGCATAGCGGTTGTTTTGGCGGTGTCGGAGGTGGAGCTACAATAGAGCTGTCAAATCCATCCATTCTGTTTGCAACAAAGATGTTAAGTAATACTGCAAGACAACACAGTAAACAGATTAAACGTTTTGGCCTAAATTAAAAACCTATGGGTTTTGGTCAAATCTACACCTCCAAGTGAAACCCTCTGTATTTTCAAGTGTTGTGGTTTCAGTTATGGGAATTGTCAAGGACAAGCTGGAAGCGTTCACGTTTCACAGTTGTTACTGTGTGTCCTTGATGTTCATTCTATAAAATGTTTCTATAGGTGTTCCATCATTTACAAATTACATATTTGATCCAGGCATAAAATATCTATCAGTGTGTGTTCTCTTGTGCACAGTCATTAGGCCTCGCTCCTGTATGTGGTAAGATTTCTCTCAGGTGTGTATTCTCTTGTGCGAAACCAGGGTTCCTGAATTAGTGAATCTCTTCCCACATTCATCACAGCTGTAAGGCTTCTCTCCTGTGTGTGTCCGCTGGTGTGATTGCAGACTGCTCCTTTTACTGAAACTCGTCACACGGATCACAGCTGTGAGGTTTCTCTCCGGTGTGAATCCTCCTGTGGTACGTCAAAACCCCGGCCTGAGTGAATCTCTTTCCGCAGTCGGTGCAGACGAATGGTTTCTCTCCCGTGTGTGTCATCTGGTGGTACTTCAGATGCTGTGGGGAGCTGAAGCTGCGCTCACAGAGGATGCAGTGGTAGGGTGTCCCACTGTGTTTGCGCTGAATGTGGCATCTCAGGTCCATTGAACACTTGAAGCTCTTGCCACACTCGGAGCAGTAGTGAGGTTTCTCTCCTTTGGGTCTCTGCTGGTGTCCAGTCAGTTGACCCTTAGTGGTGAACCTCATCTTACAGTCAGAAGAGTGAGGACGTTGCTCTCCTGTGTATGTCAGCTGGTGTCTAAACAGGTGACCATTATTGGTGTAACTCGTCACACTGAGCAGCTGTACCGCCTCTTTCCTGTGTGGATTCTCGTGATTTTTTAAGGAATCGGATCTAGAAAAACTGAGTCCACACTCGTGCAGCACTAGTGCTTCTTTTTGGAGTGAGTTCGCAAGTCACCTGACGTGACAAAACTCATCCCACACTGATCACAGTGGTGCAGCTTCTCTCCTGTGTGCCTTCTCTTGTGGACTTTAAAAGCAAAGGCCTGGGAAAAACTCTTCCCACAGTCAGGGAAAGGACATTGGAATGGCCTCTCTCCTGTGTGTCTTCGCTGGTGAATTTGCAAGGTTGCCATTGTGGCAAAGCTGTTCTCACAGTCTGAGCAAGAGTACGGTTTCTCTCCCTTGTGACTACGCTCATGTCCTTTGAGAGACTGTTGCCAAAGGAAGCTCTTGTCACAGCGGTAAGGCTTCTCTCCAGTGTGTATAACCTGGTGTTTCTTCAATGCGCCTGGCGTTGTGCAGCTCGACTCACACTGAGAAAGCTCTTCTTGCAGTCAGAGCAGTGCTGTGTGTATTCTTCGATGTGTCCCAAGACTGGCTCTATGTGCAAACGTCTGCCCACATTCAGAGCACTCGTACGGTTTCTCTCCCGTGTGAATCCGCATGTGTCCTTCCAGTGCCCTGGCAGAAGAGAGACTAGCACCGCACTGGGAGCAGCAGTGAGGTTTATCATCTGTGTGTCTGACCTCATGTTCTTTCAGAGATCTGTTGTTAGTGAAACTACGCTCGCACTTAGAGCAGTGGTATGGCTTTTCTCCTGTGTGAATTTGCATGTGAATTTTCAGGTGATCGGACCGTCCAAAACTCCTCTGGCAAACATTGCAGCTGTGTGGTTTCTCGCCTGTGTGAATTCTCTGGTGTTTGTACAGGGCTGAATTAGTGGCAAAGCTGAACTTACAGTGGGAACAGTGGAAGGGTTTCTGTCCAGTGTGTGTTCGCTTATGCTGCTCTAGAGAATGAGATGATCCTAGCTTCTTGCCACACTGTGGGCATTGGTAGCCTTTCTCTCCAGTGTGCACTATGTTATGTAACCAGAGCCCACTCTTAACAGCAAACCTCTTCCCACACTCAGTACATTGGTGGGGCTTCTCTCCAGTATGTCTTAGCTGGTGACATCTTAAAATACACAACAGTCTGAAGCTTTTCCCACAGTCAGCACAATGGTAAGGTTTCTCCCCTGTGTGAATCCTCTGATGCATTCTGAGTAATTTAGCAGAGGAATAGCTTCCCCCGCACTGCTCACAGTGGTAAGGCTTTTCTCCTGTGTGTATTCGTTTGTGTTCAAAGAGTGTTGAGGCTTGTTTGAAACTCTTCCCACACTCAGAGCAGTGGAATGGTCTCTCTCCAGTGTGAATCCGCCAGTGGGCTTTTAAGCTTTGTGATGTAACAAATCTCTTCCCGCAGTCAGAGCAACAGTGTGGTTTTTCGCCGGTGTGTTTTATTCTCTCATGTATCCGTAAACCACTGGAGTATGTAAATCTCTGCCCACATTCTGAGCACTGGTACGGTTTTTCTCCAGTGTGAATCCGCATGTGTCCTTCTAGTGCCCTGGCAGAGGAGAGGCTAGCTCCACACTGGGAGCAGCAGTGAGGTTTTTCTACTGAGTGTATGATCTGGTGTGACTTCAGATTGAATCTCTGATTGAATCTCTTCCCACATTGATCACAGCTATAAGGTTTCTCTCCAGTATGAATTCTCTGATGTCGTCTAAGGTTTGTTGAAGAGGTGTAACTCTTCCCACAGTCAGAGCAGCAGTGAGATTTCTCTCCAGTATGAATTCTCTGGTGTCTTCTAAGGTTTGTTGAAGAGGTGTAACTCTTCCCACAGTCAGAGCAGCAGTGAGATTTCTTCCTTGTGGGTCTCTGCTGTTGTTTCTTGAGGTGTTCTGATCTTGAGAGACTTTTCTCTGCCTCCTTAGCATCATGATGTTGTTTAGCCTCCCAAGATGACGAGCCCCTTCTACCGAGAGAGTGATGGTTAGGACTGTCCCCTGTGAAGCAAAAGGCAGACAGTTATGGTTCCTTCTTCATATCGAAGACAGATTTAGACCCAGCTTTTCACACTCTCGTAACCGAATTTAAGCATTTAACATCTTCAATGTAAAATTCTATTAAATCTTCAAATTGCAATGTATAGGTGTGTAGGAGTGCTTGTAACAATTCTACATCTTTAAACAGATTGTATTGTGGTTAAATAAAGATGAAATATATATATATATATTTTTAAATTCTACGTCTTTAAACAGATTGTATTTAGTGGTAATTAATGACATTCAAAATACATTTATATAAGAGCATAAACCCACTTAGCTCCGGTGTTTTCATGCAGTCGACCAGCCGCACAGACAGCCTCTTCAGACCCAGCAGTAAGGTGCTACGGGGAGAGGTACGACACAGGGACTCCGGGAGGGGTAGGGGGGAGGAGGGTTGGAGGGAGAATGTTTCCTGTTAACCCAAAAAGAGAGTAGGAGTGTTGTCATATTGGTACACTGAGGGTAAAACAACTAAATAAATGGTCGATAATAAGTCTTCAACTATTATACCTTTGTCCAGAAAACTCAATTTCCGCTGAGTTGTTCCTGATGTCCCTTGATAGTATAGTGTGCTGTTATCATTGTTAGTGTTGCATTATGGGTAAAATGAGAAAAAATGGTTCATGAAATCTGAAAAGTACAAAAAGTATCACCGTGGCCCCAAGACAGAGCAGGACCACCGCAGCCATGTACCAGTGAGACGCTGGAGCCGACCAATGGAGGAGAGCACAAAAGTCTGAGCCTTTTGGGTAAAACACTGGGGGAAATCCTTAACATCCACTTGGTAGCCTGTGTTGTGTTATCATTGTTAGTGTTGCATTATGGGAACTTGGTAGCCTGTGTTGTGTTATCATTGTTAGTGTTGTGTTATCATTGTTAGTGTTGCATTATGGGAACTTGGTTGCCTATGTTGTGATATCATTGTTAGTGTTGCATTATGGGAACTTGGTAGCCTATGTTGTGTTATCATTGTTAGTGTTGCATTATGGGAACTTGGTAGCCTGTGTTGTGTTATCATTGTTAGTGTTGCATTATGGGAACTTGGTAGCCTATGTTGTGTTATCATTATTAGTGTTGCATTATGGGAACTTGGTAGCCTATACTCGGTAATGGATGGGCATGAAATCCATCTGCTTTTCAGGGACTGTTTAAATCCCCACTTTTCCCACATGCTGCCAGAGTCTGGAGGCCACCAGTTATTTAATATAGTCAAATCATTCAATCTCCTTTAAAAAGTAAACGGGTAGTTGACCAAAAAAATAAGATATACAGTGGGGAGAACAAGTATTTGATACACTGCCGATTTTGCAGGTTTTCCTACTTACAAAGCATGTAGAGGTCTGTAATTTTTATCATAGGTACACTTCAACTGTGAGAGACGGAATCCATTCAGACTAATTATAATATACTACAGTAGACCTATCCATTCAGACTAATTATAGTATACTACAGTAGGTCTATCCATTCAGACTAATTATAGGATACTACAGCAGGTCTATCCATTCAGACTAATTATAGGATACTACAGTAGGTCTATCCATTCAGACTAATTATAATATACTACAGTAGACCTATCCATTCAGACTAATTATAGTACACTACAGTAGACCTATCCATTCAGACTAATTATAGTATACTACAGTAGGTCTATCCATTCAGACTAATTATAGTATACTACAGTAGGTCTACCCATTCAGACTAATTATAGTATACTACAGTAGGTCTATCCATTCAGACTAATTATAATATACTACAGTAGGTCTATCCATTCAGACTAATTATAGGATACTACAGTAGGTCTATCCATTCAGACTAATTATAGTATACTACAGTAGGTCTATCCATTCAGACTAATTATAGTATACTACAGTAGGTCTATCCATTCAGACTAATTATAGTATACTACAGTAGGTCTATCCATTCAGACTAATTATAGTATACTACAGTAGGTCTATCCATTCAGACTAATTATAGTATACTACAGTAGGTCTATCCATTCAGACTAATTATAGTATACTACAGTAGGCCTATCCATTCAGACTAATTATAGTATACTACAGTAGGTCTATCCATTCAGACTAATTATAATATACTACAGTAGACCTATCCATTCAGACTAATTATAGGATACTACAGTAGGTCTATCCATTCAGACTAATTATAGGATACTACAGTAGGTGTATCCATTCAGACTAATTATAGGATACTACAGTAGGTCTATCCATTCAGACTAATTATAATATACTACAGTAGACCTATCCATTCAGACTAATTATAGTACACTACAGTAGACCTATCCATTCAGACTAATTATAGTATACTACAGTAGGTCTATCCATTCAGACTAATTATAGTATACTACAGTAGGTCTACCCATTCAGACTAATTATAGTATACTACAGTAGGTCTATCCATTCAGACTAATTATAATATACTACAGTAGGTCTATCCATTCAGACTAATTATAGGATACTACAGTAGGTCTATCCATTCAGACTAATTATAGTATACTACAGTAGGTCTATCCATTCAGACTAATTATAGTATACTACAGTAGGTCTATCCATTCAGACTAATTATAGTATACTACAGTAGGTCTATCCATTCAGACTAATTATAGTATACTACAGTAGGTCTATCCATTCAGACTAATTATAGTATACTACAGTAGGTCTATCCATTCAGACTAATTATAGTATACTACAGTAGGCCTATCCATTCAGACTAATTATAGTATACTACAGTAGGTCTATCCATTCAGACTAATTATAATATACTACAGTAGACCTATCCATTCAGACTAATTATAGTATACTACAGTAGGTCTATCCATTCAGACTAATTATAGGATACTACAGTAGGTCTATCCATTCAGACTAATTATAGTATACTACAGTAGGTCTATCCATTCAGACTAATTATAGGATACTACAGTAGATCTATCCATTCAGACTAATTATAGGATACTACAGTAGGTCTATCCATTCAGACTAATTATAATATACTACAGTAGACCTATCCATTCAGACTAATTATAGTACACTACAGTAGACCTATCCATTCAGACTAATTATAGTATACTACAGTAGGTCTATCCATTCAGACTAATTATAGTATACTACAGTAGGTCTACCCATTCAGACTAATTATAGTATACTACAGTAGGTCTATCCATTCAGACTAATTATAATATACTACAGTAGGTCTATCCATTCAGACTAATTATAGGATACTACAGTAGGTCTATCCATTCAGACTATTTATAGTATACTACAGTAGGTCTATCCATTCAGACTAATTATAGTATACTACAGTAGGTCTATCCATTCAGACTAATTATAGTATACTACAGTAGGTCTATCAATTCAGACTAATTATAGTATACTACAGTAGGTCTATCCATTCAGACTAATTATAGGATACTACAGTAGGTCTATCCATTCAGACTAATTATAATATACTACAGTAGACCTATCCATTCAGACTAATTATAGTACACTACAGTAGACCTATCCATTCAGACTAATTATAGTATACTACAGTAGGTCTATCCATTCAGACTAATTATAGTATACTACAGTAGGTCTACCCATTCAGACTAATTATAGTATACTACAGTAGGTCTATCCATTCAGACTAATTATAATATACTACAGTAGGTCTATCCATTCAGACTAATTATAGGATACTACAGTAGGTTTGTCCATTCAGACTAATTCATTACATATTTGCTTCAAAATTCAGTAAAGTGGTTTGTTTATTACATGACTCCATATCTGTTATTTCATAGTTTATGTTTTCACTATTATTCCACAATGTAACAAATAAAAACCCTTAAATGAGTAGATGTTCTAAAACCTTTGACCGGTAGTGTAGTGTGTGTAGTGTAAAAAGTTTAGCCTGTTATGCGTAGCTTACCTTCCCGCCAATATATATCTAACTGGTCTTGGCAGTGGCCTAGTTCCGGCATCCGTTTACTTTCGTTAAGTAAAGTGTGTTTAGTTTAGCCTGTTATGCGTAGCCTACCTTCCCGCTCATATATATATATATACACACACTACACTACCGGTCAAAAGTTTTAGAACACCTAATCATTCTTTATTACATTGTAGAATAATAGTAAAAACATCAAAACTATGAAATAACTCATATTGAATCATGTAGTACCCAAAAACGTGTTAAACAAACCACAAAATATTTTATATCCGTTTGACTTTGATATATCTATGGGCGGGAAGGTAGGCTACGCAACAGGCCTAACTAATGCCGGAACTAGGCTACTGCCAAGACCAGTTAGATATATATATATATAACTCACCTGATTCATTGTAAACACGTGTTTATTGTCGTTTGCAGGGTAAGTGAACCAGATGAGATGTTTGAATTGTAGATTAGGCAGGTAACGGACGATTATATTTCAACATGTGATGCTCTGCCTAAAGTCATGAAAGGAGAGACAGACTCCGCCTTCACATCCGTTAGACTGAAAACATTTCCTTTCCATTACCATTCTGCTGACAGCAGCTCATAAAATGGCCGCAGAAAAAACGGCAGATATTTGTTTTCAAAATAAGAGTCATCCTGCAATGACAAGCGAAGTTGGTCGATTTTTGAAGCACTCTATTGCACTCTGTGCACAGCATTGCAACCGCATATAAAAAACAACATAAATAATTTGATGCATTTCAAAATATATATATTTTATTACACTGAACACAAATATTAATGCAACATGTAAAGTGTTGGTCCCATGTTCCAGACGCACAAAAAGCTTAATTCCCTCAGATGTTGTGCAGAAATTTGTTTCCATTCCTGTTAGTGAGCATTTCTCCTTTGCCAAGATAATCCATCCAGGTGTGGCATATCAAAAAGCGGATTAAACAACATGATCATTACACAGGTGCACCTTGTGCTGGGGACAATAAAAGGCTCTAAAATGTGCAGTTTTGTCACACAACATGATGCCACAGATGTATCAAGTTTTGAGGGAGCCTGCAATTGGTATGCTGCCTACAGGAATGTCCACCAGAGCTGTTGCTAGAGAATTTGGCAATATGTCCAACCGGCATCACAACCACAGACCACGTGTAACCACGCCAGCCCAGGACCTCCACATCCAGCTTCTTCACCTGTGGGATCGTCTGAGACCAGCCACCTGGACAACGGATGAAACTGTGGGTTTGCACAACCAAATAATTTCTGTACAAACTGTCAGAAGCCGTCTCAGGGAAGCTCATTTGCAGAGTAGATGGAGCAGGTGGACTTTCTGTCTCCAGGTCATGTTGCTGTTGCTATAGAAACAGAATCTTCCTTCAGTTCTCCTCAGTGTCTGGAAGACAGGATGTAGCTGCACCCTCAGTGTATGGAAGACAGGATGTAGCGTCTCAGGGAAGCTCATTTGCATGCTTGTCTTATTCACCAGGGTCTTGACCCGACTTCAGTGGGCAAATACTTCGGTGGCAGGTAGCCTAGTGGTTAGAGTGTTGGGCCAGTAAGCAAAAGGTTGCTGGATTGAATCCCGAGCTGACAAGGTACAAAATCTGTTGTTCTACCCCTGAGCAAGGCAGTTAACCCACTGTTCCCTGGGCGCTGTGGATGTTGATTATGGCAGCCCCCCGCACCTTTATGATTCAGAGGGGTTGGGTTAAATGCGGAAGGCATTCAGTTGTACAACTGACTAGGTATCCCCACTTCCCCTTTCCCATTGGATGAATCCATGTGTCAACTATACCGGGCAGATGACAGAGAGCAAGTATGGCTTTGTGTCGGTGAGCGGTTTGCTGATGTCATGGGCAGGCAAAAGCTACGAACACAATTGCATTTTATCAATGAAAATTTTAACACAGCAAGAGAACATGATGAGATCCTGAGGCTCGTTGTCGTGCCATTCATCCGCCTTCATCACCTGATGTTTCAGCATGATAATGGACTGCCTATGTTGCAAGGATCTCTACACAATTCCTGGAAGCTGAAAATGTCCCAGTTCTTCCATGGCCTAGCATACTCACCAGACATGTCACCCGTTGAGCATGTTTAGGATGCTCTGGATCGACAGCGTGTTCCAGTTCCCGCCAATATCCAGCAACTTCGCACAACCATTGAAGAGGAGTGGGACAACAGTCCACAGGCCACAATCAACAGCCTGATAAACTCTATGCAAGGAGATGTGTCACGCTGCATGAGGCAAATGGTGGTCACAAAAGATACTGACTGGTTTTCTGATCCACGCCCCTACCTTTTTTAAGGTGTCTGTGACCAACAGATGCATATCTGTAGTCCCAGTCATTTGAAATCCAAAGATTAGGGCCTAATGAATTTATTTAAATTCACTGATTTCCTAACTCAGTAAAATCGTAGAAATTGTTGTATGTTGCATTTATATTTTGGTTAAAACTTCTTTGGGATAGGGGGCGCTATTTTCACTTTGGGAAAAAATCGTGCCCAATTTAAACGGCCTCGTACTCAATTCTTGCTCGTACAATATGCATATTATTATTACTATTGGATAGAAAACACTCTCTAGTTTCGAAAACCGTTTGAATTATATCTGTGAGTAAAACAGAACTCATTTTGCAGCAAACTTCCTGTCAGGAAGTGAAAAATCTGAAATCGAGGCTCTGTTCCAGGGCCTTCCTATTAATTTGCCTGAAATCTATGGATCTACATGCACTGCATACGCCTTCCACTAGATGTCAACAGGCAGTGAGAGGTGGAATGGGGTGTCTAGCTTGATCTGAGGCCGAACAAGAGCTTTTGGAATAACGTGTCTGGAATTTTCATTGTCTTGGAAGGCGCGAGAAGGAACCCCAGATTGCGTTCTGAAAAGCTTTCGGTATACACGGTAGATATCTCCGGCTCTGATTTTATTTGATATATGTGATAAAAACAACATAAAGTAGTTATTTTAAACCGAGTTATATCAGTTTATTGAACGTTTAATTGCGATTTTCGGAATTTTCTTTTCTTTGCGTCATGTGAAGTTGGGCACGTTTGCGCCACATGGCTAGCTTTGGTTGCTAATTCGACAGGAGAAGAGGACATTCTACAACCAAACAACGATTATTCTGCACAAAGGACCCCTTGTACAACTTTCTGATGGAAGCTCATCAAAAGTAGGAACCATTTATGATGTTATTTCGTATGTCTGTTGAAAATGTTTAGTCATATTTTCCGCCCTTATTTTGGGCGCTATCTCGCTATAACGTAAGCTGTATGTCGTACTAAAGTTATTTTTAAAAATCTAACACAGCGGTTGCATTAAGAACTAGTGTATCTTTCATTTGCTGTACAACATGTATTTTTTAGTAAAGTTTATGATGAGTTATTTGATTAGACTAGGTGACTGTCCAAGATTTCTCCGGACAATTTTGTGCATTTTGACTACGTATTCACATTGTAAAACCACGATTTGTACCTCTAAATATGCACATTTTCGAACAAAACATATATGTATTGTGTAATATGATGTTATAGGACTGTCATCTGATGAAGTTTGTCAAGGTTAGTAAATAAATCACCGCAAAGGTAGCGATCGCAAAAAAACAGCAAAAGATATACAGTGGGGAGAACAAGTATTTGATACACTGCCGATTTTGAAGGTTTTCCTACTTACAAAGCATGTAGAGGTCTGTAATTTTTATCATAGGTACACTTCAACTGTGAGAGACGGAATCTAAAACAAAAATCCAAAAAATCACATTGTATGATTTTTAAGTAATTAATTTGCATTTTATTGCATGACATAAGTATTTGATCACCTACCAACCAGTAAGAATTCCGGCTCTCACAGACCTGTTAGTTTTTCTTTAAGAAGCCCTCCTGTTCTCCACTCATTACCTGTATTAACTGCACCTGTTTGAACTTGTTACCTGTATAAAAGACACCTGTACACACACTCAATCAAACAGACTCCAATCTCTCCACAATGGCCAAGACCAGAGAGCTGTGTAAGGACATCAGGGATAAAATTGTAGACCTGCACAAGGCTGGGATGGGCTACAGGACAATAGGCAAGCAGCTTGGTGAGAAGGCAACAACTGTTGGCGCAATTATTAGAAAATGGAAGAAGTTGAAGATGACGGTCAACCACCCTCGGTCTGGGGCTCCATGCAAGATCTCACCTCGTGGGGCATCAATGATCATGAGAAAGGTGAGGGATCAGCCCATAACTACACGGCAGGACCTGGTCAATGACCTGAAGAGAGCTGGGACCACAGTCTCAAAGAAAACCATTAGTAACACACTACACCGTCATGGATTGAAATCCTGCAGCGCATGCAAGGTCCCCCTGCTCAAGCCAGCGCATTTCCAGGCCCGTCTGAAGTTTGCCAATGACCATCTGGATGATCCAGAGGAGGAATGGGAGAAGGTCATGTGGTCTGATGAGACAAAAATAGAGCTTTTTGGTCTAAACTCCACTCGCCGTGTTTGGAGGAAGAAGAAGGTTGAGTACAACCCCAAGAACACCCTCCCAACCGTGAAGCATGGAGGTGGAAACATCATTCTTTGGGGATGCTTTTCTGCAAAGGGGACAGGACGACTGCACCATATTGAGGGGAGGATGGATGGGGCCATGTATCGCGAGATCTTGGCCAAAAACCTCCTTCCCTCAGTAAGAGCATTGAAGATGGGTCGTGGCTGGATCTTCCAGCATGACAACGACCCGAAACACACAGCCAGGGCAACTAAGGAGTGGCTCCGTAAGAAGCATCTCAAGGTCCTGGAGTGGCCTAGCCAGTCTCCAGACCTGAACCCAATAGAAAATCTTTGGAGGGAGCTGAAAGTCCGTATTGCCCAGCGACAGCCCCGAAACCTGAAGGATCTGGAGAAGGTCTGTATGGAGGAGTGGGCCAAAATCCCTGCTGCAGTGTGTGCAAACCTGGTCAATAACTACAGGAAACGTATGATCTTTGTAATTGCAAACAAAGGTTTCTGTACCAAATATTAAGTTCTGCTTTTCTGATGTATCAAATACTTATGTCATGCAATAAAATGCAAATTAATTACTTAAAAATCATACAATGTGATTTTCTGGATTTTTGTTTTAGATTCCGTCTCTCACAGTTGAAGTGTACCTATGATAAAAATTACAGACCTCTACATGCTTTGTAAGTTGGAAAACCTGCAAAATCGGCAGTGTATCAAATACTTGTTCTCCCCACTGTACATTTATTCACTAACCTTGACAAACTTCATCAGATGACAGTCCTATAATATCATATTACACAATACATATATGTTTTGTTCGAAAATGTGCATATTTAGCGGTACAAATCGTGGACTTGTTAATGTGTGAAAGTTAAATATTTCTAAAAAATATTTTTTGAATTTCGCTTGCTGCCTTTTCAGTGGAATGTGGGGGGGGCTAGACAGGTTAATGTGATGCAGGTTCTCTGATGCAGGTTTTTTAAAACATTTTATTTATCCTTTATTTAACTAGGCAAGTCAGTTAAAAACAAATTCTTATTTTCAATGATGGCTTAGGAACAGTGGGTTAACTGCCTTGTTCAGGGGCAGAATGACAGATTTTTACCTTGTCGGCTCTGGGATTTGATCTGACCACTAGGCTACCTCACGCTCCAGGTAGTTTACCTGCCGCCCCAGGCCCCAGGTTCTCTGTGTCTCTGATGCAAGTTCTCTCTGTCTATTTTGCAGGTTCTCTGTGAATGTGTTTTTGTACAAAGATGATGCTGCAGTATATTCTATTACCCCGATCTATGGCTATAAGGTGTCTGAAACTATGAAGTGTCCCAAACCCCTAGTCATTAGAGCCCTAGTCTAATGGGCCCTAGTCTAATGAGCCCTAGTCTAATGGGCCCTAGTCTAATGGGCCCTAGTCATTAGAGCCCTAGTCTAATGAGCCCTAGTCTAATGGGCCCTAGTCATTAGAGCCCTAGTCTAATGGGCCCTAGTCATTAGAGCCCTAGTCTAATGGGCCCTAGTCATTAGAGCCCTAGTCTAATGGGCCCTAGTCTTATGGGCCCTAGTCATTAGAGCCCTAGTCTTATGGGCCCTAGTCTAATGGGCCCTAGTCATTAGAGCCCTAGTCTAATGGGCCCTAGTCTAATGGGCCCTAGTCATTAGAGCCCTAGTCTTATGGGCCCTAGTCTAATGGGCCCTAGTCATTAGAGCCCTAGTCTAATGGGCCCTAGTCTTATGGGCCCTAGTCATTAGAGCCCTAGTCTTATGGGCCCTAGTCTAATGGGCCCTAGTCTAATGGGCCCTAGTCATTAGAGCCCGTCTAAAGGGCCCTAGTCATTAGAGCCCTAGTCTTATGGGCCCTAGTCATTAGAGCCCTAGTCTAATGGGCCCTAGTCATTAGAGCCCTAGTCTTATGGGCCCTAGTCATTAGAGCCCTAGTCTAATGGGCCCTAGTCATTAGAGCCCTAGTCTTATGGGCCCTAGTCATTAGAGCCCTAGTCTAATGGGCCCTAGTCATTAGAGACCTATTCTAATGGGCCCTAGTCATTAGAGCCCTAGTCTAATGGGCCCTAGTCATTAGAGACCTATTCTAATGGGCCCTAGTCATTAGAGACCTATTCTAATGGGCCCTAGTCATTAGAGCCCTAGTCTAATGGGCCCTAGTCATTAGAGACCTATTCTAATGGGCCCTAGTCATTAGAGCCCTAGTCTAATGGGCCCTAGCCATTAGAGCCCTATTCTAATGGGCCCTAGTCATTAGAGCCCTAGTCTAATAGGCCCTAGTCATTAGAGCCCTAGTCTAATGGGCCCTAGTCATTAGAGCCCTATTCTAATGGGCCCTAGTCATTCGAGCCTTAGTCTAATGGGCCCTAGTCATTAGAGCCCTATTCTAATGGGCCCTAGTCATTAGAGCCCTAGTCTAATGGGCCCTAGTCATTAAAGCCCTAGTCTAATGGGCTCTAGTCATTAGAGCCCTAGTCTAATGAGTCCTAGTCTTATGGGCCTAGTTTATAGGACTCTGGTCAAACGTAGTGCACTATAAAGGGAATAGGGGTTAATTTGTGACACTTCCCTGATGTATAGTAGGTTATCTCATGTTCATATGAACTGATGTGAAGTCAGGCTAACTGAATGGTGACTAGTGTAAGTTACTGTTATTAAACTTTATTTTTAATTAAAATGTTTTTTCCCCCTTTAAAACGTTCTGACTGTTGTCTTTTCATTTATAGTTTGGTGAATAAAACATGTCTAATGTTGTAATACCCGCTGTCTCATGTTCAGAACCTTTTGATCAGGCATTCATTGGAGTTGGACACTCCTCTCATTATTGCAAAATCAAAGTTGTGTGAAACACCATTTGTACATTTCGCTTAGTCACCAATCCATAATGATAGGCTCACTGGTTAGTCATTCTGACTGACATTTAGCTTAGTCACCAATCCAAATTAGATTTATACATATCAGGCTAGTCGAGGTGTAGATTACAACAGGCTAGTCGAGGTGTAGATTACAACAGGCTAGTCGAGGTGTAGATTACAACAGGCTAGTCGAGGTGTAGATTACAACAGGCTAGTCGAGGTGTAGATTACAACAGGCTAGTCGAGGTGTAGATTACAACAGGCTAGTCGAGGTGTAGATTACAACAGGCTAGTCGAGGTGTAGATTACAACATATCAGGCTAGTCGAGGTGTAGATTACAACATATCAGGCTAGTCGAGGTGTAGATTACAACAGGCTAGTCGAGGTCTAGATTACAACAGGCTAGTCGAGGTGTAGATTACAACATATCAGGCTAGTCGAGGTGTAGATTACAACATATCAGGCTAGTCGAGGTGTAGATTACAACAGGCTAGTCGAGGTGTAGATTACAACAGGCTAGTCGAGGTGTAGATTACAACAGGCTAGTCGAGGTGTAGATTACAACAGGCTAGTCGAGGTGTAGATTACAACAGGCTAGTCGAGGTGTAGATTACAACAGGCTAGTCCAGGCTAGTCGAGGTGTAGATTACAACAGGCTAGTCGAGGTGTAGATTACAACAGGCTAGTCGAGGTGTAGATTACAACAGGCTAGTCGAGGTGTAGATTACAACAGGCTAGTCGAGGTGTAGATTACAACAGGCTAGTCGAGGTGTAGATTACAACAGGCTAGTCGAGGTGTAGATTACAACAGGCTAGTCGAGGTGTAGATTACAACAGGCTAGTCGAGGTGTAGATTACAACAGGCTAGTCGAGGTGTAGATTACAACAGGCTAGTCGAGGTGTAGATTACAACAGGCTAGTCGAGGTGTAGATTACAACATATCAGGCTAGTCGAGGTGTAGATTACAACATATCAGGCTAGTCGAGGTGTAGATTACAACAGGCTAGTCGAGGTCTAGATTACAACAGGCTAGTCGAGGTGTAGATTACAACATATCAGGCTAGTCGAGGTGTAGATTACAACATATCAGGCTAGTCGAGGTGTAGATTACAACAGGCTAGTCGAGGTGTAGATTACAACAGGCTAGTCGAGGTGTAGATTACAACAGGCTAGTCGAGGTGTAGATTACAACAGGCTAGTCGAGGTGTAGATTACAACAGGCTAGTCGAGGTGTAGATTACAACAGGCTAGTCCAGGCTAGTCGAGGTGTAGATTACAACAGGCTAGTCGAGGTGTAGATTACAACAGGCTAGTCGAGGTGTAGATTACAACAGGCTAGTCGAGGTGTAGATTACAACAGGCTAGTCGAGGTGTAGATTACAACAGGCTAGTCGAGGTGTAGATTACAACAGGCTAGTCGAGGTGTAGATTACAACAGGCTAGTCGAGGTGTAGATTACAACAGGCTAGTCGAGGTGTAGATTACAACAGGCTAGTCGAGGTGTAGATTACAACAGGCTAGTCGAGGTGTAGATTACAACAGGCTAGTCGAGGTGTAGATTACAACATATCAGGCTAGTCGAGGTGTAGATTACAACATATCAGGCTAGTCGAGGTGTAGATTACAACAGGCTAGTCGAGGTCTAGATTACAACAGGCTAGTCGAGGTGTAGATTACAACATATCAGGCTAGTCGAGGTGTAGATTACAACATATCAGGCTAGTCGAGGTGTAGATTACAACAGGCTAGTCGAGGTGTAGATTACAACAGGCTAGTCGAGGTGTAGATTACAACAGGCTAGTCGAGGTGTAGATTACAACAGGCTAGTCGAGGTGTAGATTACAACAGGCTAGTCGAGGTGTAGATTACAACAGGCTAGTCCAGGCTAGTCGAGGTGTAGATTACAACAGGCTAGTCGAGGTGTAGATTACAACAGGCTAGTCGAGGTGTAGATTACAACAGGCTAGTCGAGGTGTAGATTACAACAGGCTAGTCGAGGTGTAGATTACAACAGGCTAGTCGAGGTGTAGATTACAACAGGCTAGTCGAGGTGTAGATTACAACATATCAGGCTAGTCGAGGTGTAGATTACAACATATCAGGCTAGTTGAGGTGTAGATTACAACATATCAGGCTAGTTGAGGTGTAGATTACAACATATCAGGCTAGTTGAGGTGTAGATTACAACATATCAGGCTAGTTGAGGTGTAGATTACAACATATCAGACTAGTTGAGGTGTAGATTACAACATATCAGACTAGTTGAGGTGTAGATTACAACATATCAGACTAGTTGAGGTGTAGATTACAACATATCAGGCTAGTTGAGGTGTAGATTACAACATATCAGACTAGTTGAGGTGTAGATTACAACAGGCTATTTGAGGTGTAGATTACAACAGGCTATTTGAGGTGTAGATTACAACAGGCTAGTCGAGGTGTAGATTACAACAGGCTAGTCGAGGTGTAGATTACAACATGCTAGTCGAGGTGTAGATTACAACAGGCTAGTCGAGGTGTAGATTACAACAGGCTAGTCGAGGTGTAGATTACAACAGGCTAGTCGAGGTGTAGATTACAACAGGCTAGTCGAGGTGTAGATTACAACAGGCTAGTCGAGGTGTAGATTACAACAGGCTAGTCGAGGTGTAGATTATATCAGGCTAGTCGAGGTGTAGATTATATCAGGCTAGTCGAGGTGTAGATTACAACATATCAGGCTAGTCGAGGTGTAGATTACAACATATCAGACTAGTTGAGGTGTAGATTACAACATATCAGACTAGTTGAGGTGTAGATTACAACAGGCTATTTGAGGTGTAGATTACAACAGGCTATTTGAGGTGTAGATTACAACAGGCTAGTCGAGGTGTAGATTACAACAGGCTAGTCGAGGTGTAGATTACAACATGCTAGTCGAGGTGTAGATTACAACAGGCTAGTCGAGGTGTAGATTACAACAGGCTAGTCGAGGTGTAGATTACAACAGGCTAGTCGAGGTGTAGATTACAACAGGCTAGTCGAGGTGTAGATTACAACAGGCTAGTCGAGGTGTAGATTACAACAGGCTAGTCGAGGTGTAGATTACAACAGGCTAGTCGAGGTGTAGATTACAACAGGCTAGTCGAGGTGTAGATTACAACAGGCTAGTCGAGGTGTAGATTACAACAGGCTAATCGAGGTGTAGATTACAACATATCAGTCTAGTTGAGGTGTAGATTACAACATATCAGGCTAGTCGAGGTGTAGATTATATCAGGCTAGTCGAGGTGTAGATTATATCAGGCTAGTCGAGGTGTAGATTACAACATATCAGGCTAGTCGAGGTGTAGATTACAACATATCAGGCTAGTCGAGGTGTAGATTACAACATATCAGGCTAGTCGTGGTGTAGATTACAACAGGCTAGTCGAGGTGTAGATTACAACAGGCTAATTGAGGTGTAGATTACAACATATCAGGCTAGTTGAGGTGTAGATTACAACAGGCTAGTTGAGATGTAGATTACAACAGGCTAGTTGAGGTGTAGATTACAACAGGCTAGTTGAGGTGTAGATTACAACAGGCTAGTTGAGGTGTAGATTACAACAGGCTAGTTGAGGTATAGATTACAACAGGCTAGTTGAGGTATAGATTACAACAGGCTAATTGAGGTATAGATTACAACATATCAGGCTAGTTGAGGTGTAGATTACAACATATCAGGCTATTTGAGGTGTAGATTACAACATATCAGGCTACTTGAGGTGTAGATTACAACATATCAGGCTATTTGAGGTGTAGATTACAACATATCAGGCTACTTGAGGTGTAGATTACAACAGGCTAGTTGAGGTGTAGATTACAACAGGCTAGTTGAGGTGTAGATTACAACAGGCTAGTTGAGGTGTAGATTACAACAGGCTAGTTGAGGTGTAGATTACAACAGGCTAGTTGAGGTGTAGATTACAACAGGCTAGTTGAGGTGTAGATTATAACAGGCTAGTCGAGGTGTAGATTACAACATATCAGTCTAGTCGAGGTGTAGATTACAACAGGCTAGTCGAGGTGTAGATTACAACATATCAGGCTAGTCGAGGTGTAGATTACAACAGGCTAATTGAGGTGTAGATTACAACATATCAGGCTATTTGAGGTGTAGATTACAACATATCAGGCTAATTGAGGTGTAGATTACAACAGGCTAGTTGAGGTGTAGATTACAACAGGCTAGTTGAGGTGTAGATTACAACAGGCTAGTTGAGGTGTAGATTACAACAGGCTAGTCGAGGTGTAGATTACAACATATCAGGCTAGTCGAGGTGTAGATTACAACAGGCTAGTCGAGGTGTAGATTACAACAGGCTAGTCGAGGTGTAGATTACAACATATCAGGCTAGTCGAGGTGTAGATTACAACATATCAGGCTAGTCGAGGTGTAGATTACAACATATCAGGCTAGTCGAGGTGTAGATTACAACATATCAGGCTAATTGAGGTGTAGATTACAACAGGCTAGTTGAGGTGTAGATTACAACAGGCTAGTTGAGGTGTAGATTACAACAGGCTAGTCGAGGTGTAGATTACAACAGGCTAGTCGAGGTGTAGATTATAACAGGCTAGTCGAGGTGTAGATTATAACAGGCTAGTCGAGGTGTAGATTACAACATATCAGACTAGTTGAGGTGTAGATTACAACAGGCTAGTTGAGGTGTAGATTATAACATATCAGGCTAGTTGAGGTGTAGATTACAACAGGCTAGTTGAGGTGTAGATTACAACATATCAGACTAGTTGAGGTGTAGATTACAACAGGCTAGTTGAGGTGTAGATTACAACAGGCTAGTTGAGGTGTAGATTACAACAGGCTAGTTGAGGTGTAGATTACAACAGGCTAGTTGAGGTGTAGATTACAACAGGCTAGTTGAGGTGTAGATTACAACAGGCTAGTTGAGGTGTAGATTACAACAGGCTAGTTGAGGTGTAGATTACAACAGGCTAGTTGAGGTATAGATTACAACAGGCTAGTTGAGGTGTAGATTACAACATATCAGGCTAGTCGAGGTGTAGATTACAACATATCAGGCTAGTCGAGGTGTAGATTACAACATATCAGGCTAGTCGAGGTGTAGATTACAACATATCAGGCTAGTCGTGGTGTAGATTACAACAGGCTAGTCGAGGTGTAGATTACAACATATCAGGCTAGTTGAGGTGTAGATTACATCAGACTATTCAAGGTGTAGATTACATCAGGCTGTTCCAGGTGTAGATTACATCAGGCTGTTCCAGGTGTAGATTACATCAGACTAGTTGAGGTGTAGATTACAACATATCAGGCTAGTCGAGGTGTAGATTACAACATATCAGGCTAGTCGAGGTGTAGATTACAACATATCAGGCTAGTCGAGGTGTAGATTACAACATATCAGGCTAGTCGAGGTCTAGATTACAACAGGCTAGTCGAGGTGTAGATTACAACATATCAGGCTAGTCGAGGTGTAGATTACAACAGGCTAGTCGAGGTGTAGATTACAACAGGCTAGTCGAGGTGTAGATTACAACAGGCTAGTCGAGGTGTAGATTACAACAGGCTAGTCGAGGTGTAGATTACAACAGGCTAGTCGAGGTGTAGATTACAACATATCAGGCTAGTTGAGGTGTAGATTACAACATATCAGGCTAGTTGAGGTGTAGATTACAACATATCAGGCTAGTTGAGGTGTAGATTACAACAGGCTAGTCGAGATGTAGTTTACAACAGGCTAGTTGAGGTGTAGATTACAACAGGCTAGTTGAGGTGTAGATTACAACAGGCTAGTTGAGGTGTAGATTACAACAGGCTAGTTGAGGTATAGATTACAACAGGCTAGTTGAGGTATAGATTACAACAGGCTAATTGAGGTATAGATTACAACATATCAGGCTAGTTGAGGTGTAGATTACAACATATCAGGCTATTTGAGGTGTAGATTACAACATATCAGGCTACTTGAGGTGTAGATTACAACATATCAGGCTATTTGAGGTGTAGATTACAACATATCAGGCTACTTGAGGTGTAGATTACAACAGGCTAGTTGAGGTGTAGATTACAACAGGCTAGTTGAGGTGTAGATTACAACAGGCTAGTTGAGGTGTAGATTATAACAGGCTAGTCGAGGTGTAGATTACAACATATCAGTCTAGTCGAGGTGTAGATTACAACAGGCTAGTCGAGGTGTAGATTACAACATATCAGGCTAGTCGAGGTGTAGATTACAACAGGCTAATTGAGGTGTAGATTACAACATATCAGGCTATTTGAGGTGTAGATTACAACATATCAGGCTAATTGAGGTGTAGATTACAACAGGCTAGTTGAGGTGTAGATTACAACAGGCTAGTTGAGGTGTAGATTACAACAGGCTAGTTGAGGTGTAGATTACAACAGGCTAGTCGAGGTGTAGATTACAACATATCAGGCTAGTCGAGGTGTAGATTACAACAGGCTAGTCGAGGTGTAGATTACAACAGGCTAGTCGAGGTGTAGATTACAACATATCAGGCTAGTCGAGGTGTAGATTACAACATATCAGGCTAGTCGAGGTGTAGATTACAACATATCAGGCTAGTCGAGGTGTAGATTACAACATATCAGGCTAATTGAGGTGTAGATTACAACAGGCTAGTTGAGGTGTAGATTACAACAGGCTAGTTGAGGTGTAGATTACAACAGGCTAGTCGAGGTGTAGATTACAACAGGCTAGTCGAGGTGTAGATTATAACAGGCTAGTCGAGGTGTAGATTATAACAGGCTAGTCGAGGTGTAGATTACAACATATCAGACTAGTTGAGGTGTAGATTACAACAGGCTAGTTGAGGTGTAGATTATAACATATCAGGCTAGTTGAGGTGTAGATTACAACAGGCTAGTTGAGGTGTAGATTACAACATATCAGGCTAGTTGAGGTGTAGATTACAACAGGCTAGTTGAGGTGTAGATTACAACAGGCTAGTTGAGGTGTAGATTACAACAGGCTAGTTGAGGTGTAGATTACAACAGGCTAGTTGAGGTGTAGATTACAACAGGCTAGTTGAGGTGTAGATTACAACAGGCTAGTTGAGGTGTAGATTACAACAGGCTAGTTGAGGTGTAGATTACAACAGGCTAGTTGAGGTATAGATTACAACAGGCTAGTTGAGGTATAGATTACAACAGGCTAGTTGAGGTGTAGATTACAACATATCAGGCTAGTCGAGGTGTAGATTACAACATATCAGGCTAGTCGAGGTGTAGATTACAACATATCAGGCTAGTCGAGGTGTAGATTACAACATATCAGGCTAGTCGTGGTGTAGATTACAACATATCAGGCTAGTCGTGGTGTAGATTACAACAGGCTAGTCGAGGTGTAGATTACAACATATCAGGCTAGTTGAGGTGTAGATTACATCAGACTATTCAAGGTGTAGATTACAACATATCAGGCTAGTCGAGGTGTAGATTACATCAGGCTAGTCGAGGTGTAGATTACATCAGGCTAGTCGAGGTGTAGATTACAACATATCAGGCTAGTCGAGGTGTAGATTACAACATATCAGGCTAGTCGAGGTGTAGATTACAACATATCAGGCTAGTCGAGGTGTAGATTACAACATATCAGGCTAGTCGAGGTCTAGATTACAACAGGCTAGTCGAGGTGTAGATTACAACATATCAGGCTAGTCGAGGTGTAGATTACAACAGGCTAGTCGAGGTGTAGATTACAACAGGCTAGTCGAGGTGTAGATTACAACAGGCTAGTCGAGGTCTAGATTACAACAGGCTAATTGAGGTGTAGATTACAACAGGCTAGTCGAGGTGTAGATTACAACATATCAGGCTAGTCGAGGTGTAGATTACAACAGGCTAGTCGAGGTGTAGATTACAACAGGCTAGTCGAGGTGTAGATTACAACAGGCTAGTCGAGGTGTAGATTACAACAGGCTAGTCGAGGTGTAGATTACAACAGGCTAGTCGAGGTGTAGATTACAACAGGCTAGTCGAGGTGTAGATTACAACAGGCTAGTCGAGGTGTAGATTACAACAGGCTAGTCGAGGTGTAGATTACAACAGGCTAGTCGAGGTGTAGATTACAACAGGCTAGTCGAGGTGTAGATTACAACAGGCTAGTCGAGGTGTAGATTACAACAGGCTAGTCGAGGTGTAGATTACAACATATCAGGCTAGTCGAGGTGTATATTACAACATATCAGGCTAGTTGAGGTGTAGATTACAACATATCAGGCTAGTTGAGGTGTAGATTACAACATATCAGACTAGTCGAGGTGTAGATTACAACACATCAGGCTAGTTGAGGTGTAGATTACAACATATCAGGCTAGTTGAGGTGTAGATTACAACATATCAGGCTAGTCGAGGTGTATATTACAACATATCAGGCTAGTCGAGGTGTATATTACAACATATCAGGCTAATTGAGGTGTAGATTACAACATAGCAGGCTAGTTGAGGTGTAGATTACAACAAATCAGGCTAGTCGAGGTGTAGATTACAACATATCAGTCTAATTGAGGTGTAGATTACAACATATCAGGCTATTTGAGGTGTAGATTACAACATATCAGGCTAGTTGAGGTGTAGATTACAACTGTTGTGGAAATTCTAATCAAAAAGAAGAGGCTGCAGATTCTTCAAACAACGTTTATTATAAGAATTGTAATTCTGGAGCGGTTAACAATCCCTCAGTGGTGCAGAGTTAAGAGCCCCTGAACAGAGCTGGGTCTCAGGTTTAATAAACAACCTCTGTCTACGTAGCAGTCAGCTGAACTGTGAAAGCATAACAGGGTATATTGTGAACTCAAGCAGGAACAAGATTAGCTCAGAGCAGGTGTACTTTCTGTCTCCGGGTCATGTTGCTGTTGCTATAGAAACAGAATCTTCCTTCAGTTCTCCTCCACGCAGCTGGAAAACAGGATGTAGCTGCACCCTCAGTGTATAGAAGACAGGATGTAGCTGCACCCTCAGTGTATAGAAGACAGGATGTAGCTGCACCCTCAGTGTATAGAAGACAGGATGTAGCTGCACCCTCAGTGTATGGAAGACAGGATGTAGCTGCACCCTCAGTGTATAGAAGACAGGATGTAGCTGCACCCTCAGTGTATGGAAGACAGGATGTAGCTGCACCCTCAGTGTATGGAAGACAGGATGTAGCTGCACCCTCAGTGTATAGAAGACAGGATGTAGCTGCACCCTCAGTGTATGGAAGACAGGATGTAGCTGCACCCTCAGTGTATGGAAGACAGGATGTAGCTGCGCCCTCAGTGTATAGAAGACAGGATGTAGCTGCACCCTCAGTGTATGGAAGACAGGATGTAGCTGCTCCCTCAGAGTATGGAAGACAGGATGTAGCTGCACCCTCAGTGTATGGAAGACAGGATGTAGCTGCTCCCTCAGTGTATGGAAGACAGGATGTAGCTGCACCCTCAGTGTATGGAAGACAGGATGTAGCTGCACCCTCAGTGTATGGAAGACAGGATGTAGCTGCGCCCTCAGTGTATGGAAGACAGGATGTAGCTGCACCCTCAGTGTATGGAAGACAGGATGTAGCTGCACCCTCAGTGTATGGAAGACAGGATGTAGCTGCACCCTCAGTGTATGGAAGACAGGATGTAGCTGCACCCTCAGTGTATGGAAGACAGGATGTAGCTGCTCCCTCAGTGTATGGAAGACAGGATGTAGCTGCACCCTCAGTGTATGGAAGACAGGATGTAGCTGCGCCCTCAGTGTATGGAAGACAGGATGTAGCTGCACCCTCAGTGTATGGAAGACAGGATGTAGCTGCACCCTCAGTGTATGGAAGACAGGATGTAGCTGCGTCCTCAGTGTATGGATGACAGGATGTAGCTGCACCCTCAGTGTATGGAAGACAGGATGTAGCTGCACCCTCAGTGTATGGAAGACAGGATGTAGCTGCGCCCTCAGTGTATGGAAGACAGGATGTAGCTGCGCCCTCAGTGTATGGAAGACAGGATGTAGCCTTATCACAAGGTTACACCCAATCGGCTATTGGCTTTAAATCCAGAGGCCTAACAGACACAGTGTGGAAAATAACTGATCCACCTATTCAATGAACAAACAGTATAGAACATAATCTTGTAATTTTAAACCAGACAACATATCTGGCTAATCAAAGTGTAGATTACAACATTATATTAGGCTAATAGAGGTGTAGATTACAGCATTATATCAGGCTAATAGAGGTGTAGATTACAGCATTATATCAGGCTAATAGAGGTGTAGATTACAGCATTATATCAGGCTAATAGAGGTGTAGATTACAGCATTATATCAGGCTAATAGAGGTGTAGATTACAGCATTATATCAGGCTAGTAGAGGTGTAGATTACAGCATTATATCAGGCTAATAGAGGTGTAGATTACAGCATTATATCAGGCTAATAGAGGTGTAGATTACAGCATTATATCAGGCTAATCGAGGTGTAGATTACAGCATTATATCAGGCTAGTAGAGGTGTAGATTACAGCATTATATCAGGCTAATAGAGGTGTAGATTACAGCATTATATCAGGCTAGTAGAGGTGTAGATTACAGCATTATATCAGGCTAGTAGAGGTGTAGATTACAGCATTAAAACAGGCTAATCGAGGTGTAGATTACAGCATTATATCAGGCTAATAGAGGTGTAGATTACAGCATTATATCAGGCTAATAGAGGTGTAGATTACAGCATTATATCAGGCTAATAGAGGGGTAGATTACAGCATTATATCAGGCTAATAGAGGTGTAGATTACAGCATTATATCAGGCTAATAGAGGGGTAGATTACAACATTATATCAGGCTAATCAGGGTGTAGATTACAGCATTATATCAGGCTAATCGAGGTGTAGATTACAGCATTATATCAGGCTAATCAGGGTGTAGATTACAGCATTATATCAGGCTAATCAGGGTGTAGATTACAACATTATATCAGGCTAATAGAGGTGTAGATTACAGCATTATATCAGGCTAATAGAGGTGTAGATTACAGCATTATATCAGGCTAATAGAGGTGTAGATTACAGCATTATATCAGGCTAATCAGGGTGTAGATTACAGCATTATATCAGGCTAATAAGGGTGTAGATTACCACAAACGTTTGAATCTAAAAAGACTGCATGAGATTATCCAGTGGTAATGTCCTCGACAGCTCCAATGCAGTTACACCTCGGACATCACCTGATCACCTCGATCACCTGATCACCTCGATCACCTGATCACCTCGAACACCTGATCACCTCGAACACCTGATCACCTCGATCACCTCGATCACCTGATCACCTCGAACACCTGATCACCTGAATAGAAACAATGAAATGACTATGCAGTTGTCGGTTATGGCGGATTAAGGCAGAACGGATTGAATCCGGCCCTAAATGACATTCCAGAGTTTGAGTTTGTAAACATGGCTGGATAGGGTTCCTACTCCTCCATGTAGCCAATGTCCATGTTCATGATAGGTACCGCTCTGTTCAACCTCAGACAACGTCACAACACCAGCTATGCAGGTGTCGGCAAGCGCCAAATGTCATTGAATTGAGCCCACAGTCCAAAAGCAAAACAATACAAGATACACATTTCAAAAGTGTTCATTTTGAAGTGCTGAGAAGAACAGTAGACGGTTAATATCATGTTCCATACAGTGTTCGACTAGAACTTCACTTGCACCATTTACTTCTGCATTCAAATGTTTATAATTTGTATCCAACGGCAAGTTGTGAGTATGTTGAGAAATGTGTCCGTTCTCAGGGCTTGATTCAATCAGATCCGTTTTAGCCACCATCCATTAGACAACATCTGCATAGCGGTTGTTTTGGCGGTGTCGGAGGTGGAGCTACAATAGAGCTGTCAAATCCATCCATTCTGTTTGCAACAAAGATGTTAAGTAATACTGCAAGACAACACAGTAAACAGATTAAACGTTTTGGCCTAAATTAAAAACCTATGGGTTTTGGTCAAATCTACACCTCCAAGTGAAACCCTCTGTATTTTCAAGTGTTGTGGTTTCAGTTATGGGAATTGTCAAGGACAAGCTGGAAGCGTTCACGTTTCACAGTTGTTACTGTGTGTCCTTGATGTTCATTCTATAAAATGTTTCAATAGGTGTTCCATCATTTACAAATTACATATTTGATCCAGGCATAAAATATCTATCAGTGTGTGTTCTCTTGTGCACAGTCATTAGGCCTCGCTCCTGTATGTGGTAAGATTTCTCTCAGGTGTGTATTCTCTTGTGCGAAACCAGGGTTCCTGAATTAGTGAATCTCTTCCCACATTCATCACAGCTGTAAGGCTTCTCTCCTGTATGTGTCCGCTGGTGTGATTGCAGACTGCTCCTTTTACTGAAACTCTTGTCACACTGATCACAGCTGTGAGGTTTCTCTCCGGTGTGAATCCTCCTGTGGTACGTCAAAACCCCGGCCTGAGTGAATCTCTTTCCGCAGTCGGTGCATATGAATGGTTTCTCTCCCGTGTGTGTCATCTGGTGGTACTTCAGATGCTGTGGGGAGCTGAAGCTGCGCTCACAGAGGATGCAGTGGTAGGGTGTCCCACTGTGTATGCGCTGAACGTGGCATCTCAGGTCCATTGAACACTTGAAGCTCTTGCTGCACTCGGAGCAGTAGTGAGGTTTCTCTCCTGTGTGTCTCTGCTGGTGTCCAGTCAGTTGACCCTTAGTGGTAAAACTCTTCTTGCAATCAAAACAGTGGTAAGGCTTCTCTCCTGTGTGTGTTAACTGATGTGTTTTTAAGGTGCCTGAGAGAATAAAACTCTTCCCACAGTCAGAGCAGGGGTGAGGTTTCTCTCCTGTGTGTGTCAGCTGGTGTCTAGTAAGGTGACCCTTCAAAGTGTAACTCTTGTCACACTCTGAGCAGCTGTACGGCCTCTCTCCTGTGTGGACTCTCTGGTGAATCTTTAAGGAGTCAGATCTAGAAAAACTGAGTCCACACTCTGTGCAGCAGTATGGCTTCTTTTTGGAGTGAGTTTGCTGGTGAGATTGCAAGTCACCTGACGTGACAAAACTCATCCCACACTGATCACAGTGGTGCGGCTTCTCTCCTGTGTGCCTTCTCTTGTGAACTTTCAAGGCGCTGGCCTGGGCAAAACTCTTCCCACAGTCAGGGAAAGGGCATTGGTATGGCCTCTCTCCTGTGTGTCTTCGCTGGTGAATTCGCAAGGTTGCCATTGTGGCAAAGTTGTTCTCGCAGTCTGAGCAAGAATACGGTTTCTCTCCCTTGTGAAGACGCTCGTGTTCTTTGAGAGACTGTTGCCAAAGGAAGCTCTTATCACAGTGGAAGCAGTGGTAAGGCTTCTCTCCAGTGTGTATAAGCTGGTGATTCTTCAATGCGCCTGGCGTTGTGCAGCTCGACTCACACTGAGAGCAGTGGTACATCTTCTTCTCTGAATGTGTGAACTTATGTGCCTTTAAAGAGCCAAGTCTTGGAAAGCTCTTCTTGCAGTCAGAGCAGTGATAAGATTTCTCTCCTGTGTGTATTCTTCTGTGTGTCCCAAGACTGGTTCTGTGTGCAAACTTCTGCCCACATTCAGAGCACTCGTATGGTTTCTCTCCAGTGTGAATCCGCATGTGTCCTTCCAGTGCCCTGGCAGAAGAGAGACTAGCACCGCACTGGGAGCAGCAGTGAGGTTTCTCTTCTGTGTGTCTGACCTCGTGTTCTTTCAGAGATCTGTTGTTAGTGAAACTCAGCTCGCACTTAGAGCAGTGGTATGGCTTTTCTCCCGTGTGAATATGCATGTGAATTTTCAGGTGATCTGACCGTCCAAAACTCCTCTGGCAAACATTGCAGCTGTGTGGTTTCTCACCTGTGTGAATTCTCTGGTGTTTGTACAGGGCTGAATTAGTGGCAAAGCTCAATTTACAGTGGGAGCAGTGGAAGGGTTTCTGTCCAGTGTGTGTTCGCTTATGCTGCTCTAGAGAATGAGATGATCCTAGCTTCTTGCCACACTCTGGGCATTGGTAGCCTTTCTCTCCAGTGTGCACTTTGTTATGTCGCAAGAGTCCAGTCTTAACAGCAAACCTCTTCCCACACTCAGTACATTGGTGGGGCTTCTCTCCAGTATGTCTTAGCTGGTGACGTCTTAAAGAAGACACAAATCTGAAGCTTTTCCCACAGTCAGCGCATTGGTAAGGTTTCTCCCCTGTGTGAATCCTCTGATGTATTCTGAGTAACTTAGCCGAGGAAAAGCTCCCCCCGCACTGCTCACAGTGGTAAGGCTTTTCTCCTGTGTGTATTAGTTTGTGTTCAGATAGTGCTGAAGCTTGTTTGAAACTCTTCCCACACTCAGAGCAGTGGAACGGTCTCTCTCCAGTGTGAATCCGCCAGTGAGCTTTTAAGCTTTGTGATGTAGCAAATCTCTTCCCGCAGTCAGAGCAACAGTGTGGTTTTTCGCCAGTGTGTTTTATTCTCTCATGTATCCGTAAACCACTGGAGTCTTTAAATCTCTGCCCACATTCTGAGCACTGGTACGGTTTTTCTCCAGTGTGAATCCGCATGTGTCCTTCTAGTGCACTGGCAGTGCAGAGGCTGGCGCCACACTGGGAGCAGCAGTGAGGTTTCTCTCCAGTATGAATTCTCTGGTGTCCTCTAAGGTTTACTTTAGAGGTGTAACTCTTCCCACAGTCAGAGCAGCAGTGAGATTTCTTCCTTGTGGGTCTCTGCTGGTGTTTCTTGAGATGTTCTGATCTGGAGAGACTTTTCTCTGCCTCCTCAGCATCATGATGTTTAGCCTTCCAAGTTGACAAGCCCCTTCTACTGAGAGAGTGACGGTTAGGACTGGCCCCTGTGAAGCAAAAGGCAGACAGTTATGGTTCCTTCATATCGAAGACAGATTTAGACCCAGCTTTTCACAATCTTGTAACTGAATTTAAGCATTTAAAATCTTCAATGTAAAATTGTATTAAATCTTCAAATTGCAATGTATCCAAGGGTGTAGGTGTGCTTGTAACAATTTTACATCTTTAAACAGATTGTATTTAGTGGTAATTAATGACATTCAGGGAGTGTACCAAAATACATTTATATAACAGCATGAACCCACTTAGCTCTGGTGTTTTCCTGCAGTCGACCAGCAGCACAGACAGCCTCTTCAGACCCAGCAGGAAGGTGTTACCGGGAGAGGTACGACCCGGGGTTACCGGGAGGGGTAGGGGGGAGGAGGGTTGGAGGGAGAGAGAGGACGGGACAGATGTTTCCTGTTAACCCAAAAAGAGAGTAGGACTGTTGTCATATTGGTACACTGAGGGTAAAACAACTAAATAAAATGGTCAAAAATAAATTCTTCAATTATTAGTCTAGAAAACAGTTCCTCTGAGTTGTTCCCCTATGGGTTATGTAAATTAGCCCCAAGACAGAGCAGGACCACCGCAGCCATGTACCAGTGAGACACTGGAGCCAGACCATGGTGGGGCCGTGGCCCCAAGACAGAGCAGGACCACCGTAGACATGTACCAGTGAGACACTGGAGCCAGACCATGGTGGAATGGAGGAAACAGAAGACAAAAGTCTGAGCCTTTTGGGTAAAACACTGGGGGAAATCCTTTGTGAATATTTCCAACATCCACTTGGTAGTTGCGTTATCATTGTTAGTGTTGCATTATGGGAACTTGGTAGCCTATGTTGTGATATCATTGTTAGTGTTGCATTATGGGAACTTGGTAGCCTGTGTTGTGTTATGATTGTTAGTGTTGCATTATGGGAACTTGGTAGCCTATACTCAGAATTGGATGGGCATGAAAGCCATCTGCTTTTCAGGGCCTGTTTAACTTCTTTAAGCTAGGCGGCAGTATTTTGAAGTTTGGATGACAAACGTGCCCAAAGTAAACTGCCTGTTACTCAGTCCTAGAAGCTAGGATATGCATATAATTGGTAGCATAATTATTATATGCTACAGTAGATCTATCCATTCAGACTAATTATAGTATACTACAGTAGGTCTATCCATTCAGACTAATTATAGTATACTACAGTAGACCTATCCATTCAGACTAATTATAGTATACTACAGTAGGTCTGTCCATTCAGACTAATTATAGTATACTACAGTAGGTCTATCCATTCAGACTAATTATAGTATACTACAGTAGGTCTATCCATTCAGACTAATTATAGTATACTACAGTAGGTCTATCCATTCAGACTAATTATAGTATACTACAGTAGGTCTATCCATTCAGACTAATTATAGTATAGTACAGTAGGTCTATCCATTCAGACTAATTATAGTATACTACAGTAGGTCTATCCATTCAGACTAATTATAATATACTACAGTAGGTCTATCCATTCAGACTAATTATAGTATAGTACAGTAGGTCTATCCATTCAGACTAATTATAGTATACTACAGTAGACCTATCCATTCAGACTAATTATAGTATACTACAGTAGGCCTATCCATTCAGGCTAATTATAGTATACTACAGTAGGCCTATCCATTCAGACTAATTATAGTATACTACAGTAGACCTGTCCATTCAGACTAATTATAGTATACTACAGTAGGCCTATCCATTCAGACTAATTATAGTATACTACAGTAGGTCTATCCATTCAGACGAATTATAGTATACTACAGTAGGTCTATCCATTCAGACTAATTATAGTATACTACAGTAGGTCTACCTAACCAGACTAATTATAGTATACTACAGTAGGTCTACCTAACCAGACTAATTATAGTATACTACAGTAGGTCTAACTAACCAGACTAATTATAGTATGCTACAGTAGGTCTAACTAACCAGACTAATTATAGTATACTACAGTAGGTCTAACTAACCAGACTAATTATAGTATACTACAGTAGGTCTAACTAACCAGACTAATTATAGTATACTACAGTAGGCCTAACTAACCAGACTAATTATAGTATACTACAGTAGATCTAACTAACCAGACTAATTATAGTATACTACAGTAGGTCTAACTAACCAGACTAATTATAGTATACTACAGTAGGTCTAACTAACCAGACTAATTATAGTATACTACAGTAGGCCTAACTAACCAGACTAATTATAGTATACTACAGTAGATCTATCCATTCAGACTAATTATAGTATACTACAGTAGGCCTATCCATTCAGACTAATTATAGTATACTACAGTAGGTCTGTCCATTCAGGCTAATTATAGTATACTACAGTAGGTCTGTCCATTCAGACTAATTATAGTATACTACAGTAGGTCTATCCATTCAGACTAATTATAGTATATTACAGTAGGTCTATCCATTCAGACTAATTATAGTATACTACAGTAGGTCTATCCATTCAGACTAATTATAGTATAGTACAGTAGGTCTATCCATTCAGACTAATTATAGTATACTACAGTAGGCCTATCCATTCAGACTAATTATAGTATACTACAGTAGACCTGTCCATTCAGACTAATTATAGTATACTACAGTAGGTCTATCCATTCAGACTAATTATAGTATACTACAGTAGGCCTAACTAACCAGACTAATTATAGTATACTACAGTAGACCTATCCATTCAGACTAATTATAGTATACTACAGTAGGCCTAACTAACCAGACTAATTATAGTATACTACAGTAGGTCTATCCATTCAGACTAATTATAGTATACTACAGTAGGTCTATCCATTCAGACTAATTATAGTATACTACAGTAGGCCTATCCATTCAGACTAATTATAGTATACTACAGTAGGCCTAACTAACCAGACTAATTATAGTATACTACAATAGGTCTATCCATTCAGACTAATTATAGTATACTACAGTAGGTCTATCCATTCAGACTAATTATAGTATACTACAGTAGGCCTAACTAACCAGACTAATTATAGTATACTACAGTAGGCCTATCCATTCAGAATAATTATAGTATACTACAGTAGGTCTAACTAACCAGACTAATTATAGTATACTACAGTAGGTCTAACTAACCAGACTAATTATAGTATACTACAGTAGGCCTATCCATTCAGACTAATTATAGTATACTACAGTAGACCTATCCATTCAGACTAATTATAGTATACTACAGTAGGCCTATCCATTCAGACTAATTATAGTATACTACAGTAGACCTGTCCATTCAGACTAATTATAGTATACTACAGTAGGCCTATCCATTCAGACTAATTATAGTATACTACAGTAGACCTGTCCATTCAGACTAATTATAGTATACTACAGTAGGCCTATCCATTCAGACGAATTATAGTATACTACAGTAGGTCTATCCATTCAGACTAATTATAGTATACTACAGTAGGCCTATCCATTCAGACTAATTATAATATACTACAGTAGACCTATCCATTCAGACTAATTATAGTATACTACAGTAGGCCTAACTAACCAGACTGTCCAACAAATACAAGAAGAAGCAATTCCTATGTCAAGTCGCGTTTACAACGATTATATATTATCTTTCACTGTTATGAAGAGAAGAGAGATGAAAAACCTTGATTCTGATATTCTGCAGATCAAATTAACCGAAACGGTGTCAGGAGCAGACAAATATGCCCGGATATTCAGTTGGTAGCGCGTTCAGGAAAATCCAAGGCTTTGCTGCGGCCTACTTTAGCAGTCTTCCATTCAGCAATTCACGGCCATTATTAGCGTTCGGGAGAGCAACGAGATATTAAACTATGTAAACAATACTTAGTAAAGCAAAATTAATTCAACAATAAATTAAACTGTGCTCTAAATTAAAGAGTGTGTCACCACCTGACGGAGCTCCAGGAAACGTGTTACGTCGTTCGTTCCCGCCATCGTGTTTTTATATATATATTTTACATGTATCTAACTCACCTGATTCATTGTAGACACTCGTTTACGGTCGGTCGTTTGCAGGGTTCAGGCCAAGTGAACCAGATGAGATGTTTATCCCTAGTCTGTTGAATTGTAGATTAGGGAGGTATCGTTATATTCTAACCTACGACTCTCAACCTAAAGTCCCGAAAGAAAAGACTGACTCCGCCTTCACATCCGTTCCATTGAAACCATTTCCTTCACGTTACCACTCTGCTGGTAGCAGATCATGAAATGGCCGCAGAAAGGCAGATCTATTTTTTTCAAAATAATAGTCGTCCTGCAACAACAAGCGAAGTTTATAGATTTTTGAAGCACTATATTGCAGTACAACTGTGCACAGCATTTCAACAGCATAGGGAGAAAAAAACACACAAATCATTTGATGCATTTTATAAATGTATTTCATTTCACTTAACACAAATGTTAATGTGACACGTAAAGTGTTGGTCCCATGTTCCATACGCACAAAAAGCTTATTTGTTTACTTCCCTGTTAGGGAGCATTTCTATTTTGCCAAAATAATCTATCCAGGTGTTTTTTTTTTATCAAAAAGCTGATTAAACAACATGATCATTACACAGGTGCACCTTGAACTGGGGACAATAAAAGGCTGCTCTAAAATTTGCAGTTTTGTCAAACAACATGATGCCACAGATGTATCAAGTTTTGAGGGAGCCTGCAATTGGCATGCTGTCTGCAGGAATGCCCACCAGAGCTGTTGCCTGATAATTTAATGTTAATTTCTCTACCATAAGCTGCCTCCAACATCATTTCCCAGTATTTGGCAGTACGTCCAACCGGCCTCACAACCGCAGACCACATGTAACCATCCTGCTGGAGAATGCACCGAGTACCACGTGTAAGCGTTATCATCCAGCCACATTTCAGTATTTATTTTTATATTTTATTTATTTATCTAGCACTGAGTAGCAGTGCCTTACACCGCTGTGATACAGCATTTACAAGCATTTCATACGTGTCAAAGGCTTTTATTGACAATTACATGAAGTTGATGCAAAGAGTCAATATATGCAATGTTGACCCTTCCCTTTCAAGACCTCTGCAATCCGCTCCGGCATGCTGTCAATTAACTTCTGGGCCACATCCTGACTGATGGCAGCCCATTCTTGCATAATCAATGCTTGGAGTTTGTAATAATTTGTGGGTTTTTGTTTGTCCACCCGCCTCTTGAGGATTGACCACAAGTTCTCAATGGGATTAAGGTCTGGGGAGTTTCCTGGCCATGGACCCAAAATATCGATGTTTTGTTCCCCGAGCCACTTAATGATCACTTTTGCCTCATGTCAAGGTGTTCCATCATGCTGGAAAAGGCATTGTTCATCACCAAACTGTTCCTGGATGGTTGGGAGAAGTTGCTCACGGAGGATGAGTTGGTATCATTCTTTATTCATGGCTGTGTTCTTAGGCAAAATTGTGAGTGAGCCCACTCCCTTGGCTGAGAAGCAACCCCACACATGAACGGTCTCAGGATGCTTTACTGTTGGCATGACACAGGACTGATGGTAGCGCTCACCTTGTCTTCTCGGGACAAGCTTTTTTCCAGATGCCCCAAACAATCGGAAAGGGGATTCATCAGAAAAAATGACTTTACCCCAGTCCTCAGCAATCCAATCCCTGGACCTTTTGCAGAATATCAGTCTGTCCCTGATGTTTTTCCTGGAGAGAAGTGGCTTCTTTGCTGCCCTTCTTGACACCAGGCCATCCTCCAAAAGTCTTCGCCTCACTGTGCGTGCAGATGCACTCACACCTGCCTGCTGCTATTCCTGAGCAAGCTCTGTACTGGTGGTGCCCCGATCCCACAGCTGAATCAACTTTAGGAGACGGTCCTGGCGGTTGCTGGACTTTCTTGGGCGCCCTGAAGCCTTCTTCACAACAATTGAACCGCTCTCCTTGAAGTTCTTGATGATCCGATAAATGGTTTATTTAGGTGCAATCTTACTGGCAGCAATATCCTTGCCCGTGAAGCCCTTTTTGTGCAAAGCAATGATGACGGCACGTGTTTCCTTGCAGGTAACCATGGTTGACAGAGGAAGAACAATGATTCCAAGCACCACCCTCCTTTTGAAGCTTCCAGTCTGTTATTCGAACTCAATCAGCATGACAGAGTGATCTGCAGCCTTGTCCACGTCAACACTCACACCTGTGTTAATGAGAGAATCACTGACATGATGTCAGCTGGTCCTTTTGTGGCAGGGCTGAAATGCAGTGGAAATGTTTTTTGGGGGATTCAGTTCATTTGCATGGCAAAGAGTGACTTTGCATGGCAAAGAGTGACTTTGCAATTAATTGCAATTCATCTGATCACTCTTCATAACATTCTGGAGTATATGCAAATTGCCATCATACAAACTGAGGCAGCAGGCTTTGTGAAAATTAATATTTGTGTCATTCTGGAAACTTTAGGCCACGACTGTACATTTCGATGAAACATGGTGAAAAAAAATTGCCCTCCCTGGAAGCCTGTGTTTCAGACATGAGGAAGTGGATGGCGGATTTAAAAAAAAACACTCGAACAAAACAGAGATGCTAGTTCTAGGTCTGCTGCGATGCTCTACTCTCCGGCTACCCGGATAAAGCACTAAATAAACTTCAGTTAGTGCTAAACACGGCTGCTAGAATCTTGACTAGAACCAAAACATGTGATCATATTACTCCAGTACTCTAGCCTCTCTACACTGGCTTCCTGTTAGGGCTGATTTCAAGGTTTTACTTCCTGTAAAGGCTGTGTGTGTGTGTTATGTCATGTTGTGTTGTGTGTGTGTTATATGTAAAGGCTAGGGCTGATTTCAAGGTTTTACTGCTAACCTACAAATCATGACATGGGCATGCTCCTACCTATCTCTCCGATTTGGTCCTGCCGTACATACCTACACGTTCGCTACGGTCACAAGACGCAGGCCTCCTTATTGTCCCTAGAATTTCTAAGCAAACAGCTGGAGGCAGGGTTTTCTCCTATACTGTAGAGCTACAATTTTTATGGAACGGTCTGCCTACCCAAGTGAGAGACGCAGACTTATTCTCTACCTTTAGTAAGTCTTGAGGGTCGAGTCACTGACGTGATCTTCCTGTCCGGGTTTAGCGCCCCCCTCGAGTTTATGCCACGGGGGAGATCTTCGTGGGCTATACTCAGCCTTGTCTCAGGGTAGTAAGTTGGTGGTTTTAAGATATCCCTCTAGTGGTGTGGGGGCTGTGCTTTGGCAAAGTGGGTGGGGTTATATCCTGCCTGGTTGGCCCTGTCCGGGGGTATCGTCAGACGGGGCCACAGTGTCTCCCGACCCCTCCTATCTCAGCCTCCAGTATTTACGCTGCAGTAGTTTTTGTGTCAGGGGACTAGGGTCAGTCCGTTATGTCTGGAGTATTTCTCCTGTCTTATCCAGTGTCCTGAGAGGAATTTAAGAATGCTCCCTCTAATTCTCTCTCTCTCCCTCTCCCTCCCCTCCCGGAGGAAGTGAGCCCTAGGACCAAGCTTCAGGACTACCTGGCCTGATGACTCCTTGCTGTCCCCAGTCCACCTGGTCGTGCTGCTGCTCCAGTTTCAACTGTTCTGCCTGCGGCTATGGAACCCTGACCTGTTTACCGGACGTGCTACCTGTCCCGGACCTGCTGTTTTGGACTTTCTCTCTCTATCGCACCTGCTGTCTCTAACTCTGAATGCTCGGCCAACTGACATTTACTCCTGAGGTGCTGACCTGTTGCACCCTCTACAACCACTGTGATTATTATTATTATTTGACCCCGCTGGTCATCTATGAATGTTTGAACATCTTGGCCATGTACTGTTATAATCTCAACCCGGTTCAGCCAGAGGAGGACTGGCCACCCCTCAGAGCCTAGTTCCTCCCTAGGTTTCTTCCTAGGTTCCTGCCTTTCATGGGAGTTTTTCCTAGCCCTTGTGCTTCTACATCTGCATTGCTTGCCGTTTGGGGTTTTAGGCTGGGTTTCTGTTCAGCACTTTGTGACATCGGTTGATGTAAGAAGGGCTTTATAAATACATTTGATTGATTTGATTAATTCAGCACCGTCAACACTTTAATTATCGCTTATTTAAGCCAGAAAATGTGCTCCCTACTTCCACTCACGCTAAAACCAGCACTGCAGCTGCAATGAATGAGTACAGCAGCGTGTACTGACGAGCGATGTTGTTATTATCGGCTTGTCTTTTTTAATATGCAGGAATATTTCACTTTCTCTGGTCATAGCGGTAACAACATGAATTGAGGCAGAAATAATGCAGTGTGACTTGAGTTTCACCCTCAGCTGGAAGACCGTGTCCCCTTTTTCTCAGGAGAGGGAAGGAGGGCAGAGGGACGGTGGGCAGAGGGACGGTGGGCAGAGGGACGGAGGGCAGAGAGAAGGAGGGCAGAGGGACGGAGGGCAGAGGGACGGAGGGCAGAGGGACGGAGGGCAGAGGGACGGAGGGCAGAGGGACGGAGGGCAGAGGGACGGAGGGCAGAGAGAAGGAGGGCAGAGGGACGGAGGGCAGAGGGACGGAGGGCAGAGGGATGGAGGGCAGAGGGACGGAGGGCAAAAAATATGTCTGTCACCGTATAAGAACAGCTGTTTACTTACATCCTGCCAGTTCTCTGTTCTGCCCTGCGAGGTGATACAGAGAACCCGTATATACGAAAATTGCATTTACCATTTATCGCTTGAGTTTAATTAAAGTACTTAAAGTATATTCAGTGACTCTGAATCACATTTTATCCTGATACCAGATTTGAATTGACGCAAATCCCTTATAATTAGCTGATCAATGTATCCTGTTGGTGGCTAATTGACTGGCAAGTCACGTTAGCCTGTCTTCTATGCTAATGTTAGCTAGCTAGATAACTTATAGCTAGCCAACTTGAACCTGATTGCTAAAATCAACATTCGCTAGAACAGTTTAAATTATTTTGATTAACTTACGATGTCTGCAATACCTGGGAAATCCTGACATGTGGGTGGAGTTATATGGATGGGATGCCTGAATACAAAGTACACTATATATACACAACAGTACGTGGGGACCCCTTAAAGTTAGTGGGTTCGGCTATTTCAGCCATACCCGTTGCTGACAGGTTTATAAAATTGAGCACACCGCCATGCAATCTCCATAGACAAACATTGGCAATAGAATGGCCTTACTGAAGAGCTCAGTGACTTCCAACGTGGCACCATCATAGGATGCCCTTCTAGAGCTTCCCCGGGCAACTATACGTGCTGTTATTGTGAAGTGGAAACATCTAGGAGCAACAACGGCTCAGCCGCGAAGTGGTAGGCCACACATTCACAGAACAGGACTACTGAGTGCTGAACCGCATAGCATCGTCTGTTCTCGGTTGCAACACTCACTACCGAGTTCCAAACTGCCTCTGGAAGCAACGTCAGCACAAGAACTGGTCGTCGGGAGCTTCATGAAAATGGGTTTCCATGGCCGAGCAGCTGCACACAAGCCTAAAATCACGATGCACAATGCCAAGCGTCGGCTGGAGTGTTGTAAAGCTCGCCACCATTGGACTCTGGAGCAGTGGAAATTAGTTCTCTGGAGAGATGAATCACACTTCACCAGCTGGCAGTCTGACAGGAGAATCTGGTTTAGGCAGATCCCAGGAGCACACTACCTGCCCCAATGCATATTGCCAACTGTAAAGTTAGGAGGAGGAGGAATAATGGTCTGGGGCTGTTTTTCCATGGTTCAGGCTAGATCCCTTAGTTCCAGTGAAGGGAAATGTTAGTGCTACAGCATTCAATGACATTCTAGATGATTCTGTGCTTCCAACTTTGTGGCAACAGTTTGGGGAAGGCCCTTTCCTGTTTCAGCACGACAATACCTGTGCACACAGCGAGGTCCATTCAGGAATGGTTTGTCGAGATCGGCGTGGAAGAACTTGACTGGCCTGCACAGACCCCTGACCTCAACCCCATTGAACACCTTTGGGATGAATTGGAACGCCGACTGCGTGCCAGGCCTAATCGCCCAACATCAGTGCCTGACCTCACTAATGCTCTTGTGGCTGAGTGGAAACAAGTCACCCCACAGCAATGTTCCAACATCTAGTGGAAAGCCTTCCCAGAAGAGTAGAGGCTGTTATAGCAGCAAAAGGGGGGACCAACTCCATATTAATGCCCATGATTTTGTAATGAGATGTTCGAGGAGCAGGTGTCCACATACTTCTGGTCATTTAGTGGAAGTAGCTGTTGTTGTTTAGCTTGGATTTGTATTGTGGTGGAAATTTAATTGAATTTGTAAACATATCAAATGGACTACAACAGAGAACAGGATTTTTTATTTTACCTTTAGGATGAATGTATGCATATCAAAAAAGACAGTCACGCCCCCATTCTCATCGACAGGGCTGTAGTGGAGCAGGTTGAGAGCTTCAAGTTCCTTGGCGTCCACATCAACAACAAACTAACATGGTCCAAACACACCAAGACAGTTGTGAAGAGGGCACGACAAAACCTATTCCCCCTCAGGAGACTGAAAAGATTTGGCATGGGTTCTCAGATCCTAAAAAGGTTCTACAGCTGCACCATCGAGAGCATCCTGACTGGTTGCATCACCGCCTGGTATGGCAACTGCTCGGCATCTGACCGCAAGGCACTACAGAGGGTAGTGCGAACGCCCCAGTACATCACTGGGGCCAAGTTTCCTGCTATCCAGGACCTCTATACCAGGCGGTGTCAGAGGAAGGCCCTAAAAATTGTCAAAGACTCCAGCCACCCTAGTCATAGACTGTTCTCTCTGCTACCGCATGGCGAGCGGTATCGGAGTGCCAAGTCTAGATCCAAGAGGCTTCTAAACAGCGTCTACCCCCAAGCCATAAGACTCATGAGCACCTAATCAAATGGCTACCCAGACTATTTGCATTGCCCCCATCCGCCTCTTTTACACCCCTGCCACTCTCTGTTGTTATCATCTATGCATAGTCACTTTAATAACTCTACCTACATGTACATATTACCTCCACTAACCGGTGCCCCTGCACATTAACTCTGTACCAGTACCCCCCTGTATATAATCTCGCTATTGTTATTTTACTGCTGCTCTTTAATTACTTACTACTTTCATTACTTAATTACTTTTATTTCTTATTCATATTTTTTTTAAAGTGCATTGTTGGTTAGGGGCTCGTAAGTAAGCATTTCACTGTAAGGTCTGTTGTATTCAGCATTTCACTGTAAGGTCTGTTGTATTAAGCATTTCACTGTAAGGTCTGTTGTATTCAGCATTTCACTGTAAGGTCTGTTGTATTAAGCATTTCACTGTAAGGTCTGTTGTATTCAGCATTTCACTGTAAGGTCTGTTGTAGTAAGCATTTCACTGTAAGGTCTGTTGTATTAAGCATTTCACTGTAAGGTCTGTTGTATTAAGCATTTCACTGTAAGGTCTGTTGTATTAAGCATTTCACTGTAAGGTCTGTTGTATTAAGCATTTCACTGTAAGGTCTGTTGTATTAAGCATTTCACTGTAAGGTCTGTTGTATTCAGCATTTCACTGTAAGGTCTGTTGTATTCAGCATTTCACTGTAAGGTCTGTTGTATTCAGCATTTCACTGTAAGGTCTGTTGTATTCAGCATTTCACTGTAAGGTCTGTTGTATTCAGCATTTCACTGTAAGGTCTGTTGTAGTAAGCATTTCACTGTAAGGTCTGTTGTATTCAGCATTTCACTGTAAGGTCTGTTGTATTCAGCATTTCACTGTAAGGTCTGTTGTAGTAAGCATTTCACTGTAAGGTCTGTTGTATTCAGCATTTCACTGTAAGGTCTGTTGTAGTAAGCATTTCACTGTAAGGTCTGTTGTATTAAGCATTTCACTGTAAGGTCTGTTGTATTAAGCATTTCACTGTAAGGTCTGTTGTATTCAGCATTTCACTGTAAGGTCTGTTGTATTCAGCATTTCACTGTAAGGTCTGTTGTATTCAGCATTTCACTGTAAGGTCTGTTGTATTAAGCATTTCACTGTAAGGTCTGTTGTATTAAGCATTTCACTGTAAGGTCTGTTGTATTAAGCATTTCACTGTAAGGTCTGTTGTATTAAGCATTTCATTGTAAGGTCTGTTGTATTAAGCATTTCACTGTAAGGTCTGTTGTATTAAGCATTTCACTGTAAGGTCTGTTGTATTAAGCATTTCACTGTAAGGTCTGTTGTATTCAGCATTTCACTGTAAGGTCTGTTGTATTAAGCATTTCACTGTAAGGTCTGTTGTATTAAGCATTTCACTGTAAGGTCTGTTGTATTCAGCATTTCACTGTAAGGTCTGTTGTATTAAGCATTTCACTGTAAGGTCTGTTGTATTAAGCATTTCACTGTAAGGTCTGTTGTATTCAGCATTTCACTGTAAGGTCTGTTGTATTAAGCATTTCACTGTAAGGTCTGTTGTATTCAGCATTTCACTGTAAGGTCTGTTGTATTAAGCATTTCACTGTAAGGTCTGTTGTATTAAGCATTTCACTGTAAGGTCTGTTGTATTAAGCATTTCACTGTAAGGTCTGTTGTATTAAGCATTTCACTGTAAGGTCTGTTGTATTAAGCATTTCACTGTAAGGTCTGTTGTATTAAGCATTTCACTGTAAGGTCTGTTGTATTCAGCATTTCACTGTAAGGTCTGTTGTATTCAGCATTTCACTGTAAGGTCTGTTGTATTCAGCATTTCACTGTAAGGTCTGTTGTATTCAGCATTTCACTGTAAGGTCTGTTGTATTAAGCATTTCACTGTAAGGTCTGTTGTATTAAGCATTTCACTGTAAGGTCTGTTGTATTCAGCATTTCACTGTAAGGTCTGTTGTATTCAGCATTTCACTGTAAGGTCTGTTGTATTAAGCATTTCACTGTAAGGTCTGTTGTATTAAGCATTTCACTGTAAGGTCTGTTGTATTAAGCATTTCACTGTAAGGTCTGTTGTATTCAGCATTTCACTGTAAGGTCTGTTGTATTAAGCATTTCACTGTAAGGTCTGTTGTATTAAGCATTTCACTGTAAGGTCTGTTGTATTAAGCATTTCACTGTAAAGGTCTGTTGTATTCAGCATTTCACTGTAAAGGCCTGTTGTATTCAGCATTTCACTGTAAGGTCTGTTGTATTCAGCATTTCACTGTAAGGTCTGTTGTATTCAGCATTTCACTGTAAGGTCTGTTGTATTCAGCATTTCACTGTAAGGTCTGTTGTATTAAGCATTTCACTGTAAGGTCTGTTGTATTAAGCATTTCACTGTAAGGTCTGTTGTATTAAGCATTTCACTGTAAGGTCTGTTGTATTAAGCATTTCACTGTAAGGTCTGTTGTATTAAGCATTTCACTGTAAGGTCTGTTGTATTAAGCATTTCACTGTAAGGTCTGTTGTATTAAGCATTTCACTGTAAGGTCTGTTGTATTAAGCATTTCACTGTAAGGTCTGTTGTATTAAGCATTTCACTGTAAGGTCTGTTGTATTAAGCATTTCACTGTAAGGTCTGTTGTATTAAGCATTTCACTGTAAGGTCTGTTGTATTAAGCATTTCACTGTAAGGTCTGTTGTATTAAGCATTTCACTGTAAGGTCTGTTGTATTAAGCATTTCACTGTAAGGTCTGTTGTATTAAGCATTTCACTGTAAGGTCTGTTGTATTAAGCATTTCACTGTAAGGTCTGTTGTATTAAGCATTTCACTGTAAGGTCTGTTGTATTAAGCATTTCACTGTAAGGTCTGTTGTATTAAGCATTTCACTGTAAGGTCTGTTGTATTAAGCATTTCACTGTAAGGTCTGTTGTATTAAGCATTTCACTGTAAGGTCTGTTGTATTCAGCATTTCACTGTAAGGTCTACTACACCTGTTGTATTCAGCATTTCACTGTAAGATCTGTTGTATTCGGCGCGTTTTGATTAGATTTGAAATTGGACAAAGCTTTACCACAACCTTACTAGACGTATCCCTAACCTGAATTCCCAACACTCCCATAACTAGGCCTTACTAGACGTATCCCTAACCTGAACTCCCAACACTCCCATAACTAGGCCTTACTAGACGTATCCCTAACCTGAACTCCCAACACTCCCATAACTAGGCCTTACTAGACGTATCCCTAACCTGAACTCCCAACACTCCCATAACTAGGCCTTACTAGACGTATCCCTAACCTGAACTCCCAACACTCCCATAACTAGGCCTTACTAGACGTATCCCTAACCTGAACTCCCAACACTCCCATAACTAGGCCTTACTAGACGTATCCCTAACCTGAACTCCCAACACTCCCATAACTAGGCCTTACTAGACGTATCCCTAACCTGAACTCCCAACACTCCCATAACTAGGCCTTACTAGACGTATTCCTCTCTGTAGTCTGTCTGTAAACTGTCAATGATTCAGAGTTTATATGCAAAGGTAAAGATTTTTTTTATTTTTTTATAACATTCTTCACTCTTTAAATAATTCTGGAGAGTGTGACAACAAAGTACTGGGAAAACTACTTTAAAAGCCTAATTGTCAGCTGTCAAGCGCACTTCACTTCAATTAGAAGCTCAGTCTACACGTCTTGAGATTTAAAAAAATAAAGATATATTTTTATAAGCTTTAACCATGTTGATTTCAAGGCATAAACAAAAACACAATCTCACATTCTTAGCTTAGCATTTAGCTTAGTACTTTAACTTAGCTTAGCATTCTTAGCTTAGCATTTAGCTTAGTACTTTAACTTAGCTTAGCATTCTTAGCTTAGCATTCTTAGCTTAGCATTTAGCTTAGTACTTTAACTTAGCTTAGCATTCTTAGCTTAGCATTCTTAGCTTAGCATTCTTAGCTTAGCATTTAGCTTAGTACTTTAACTTAGAAACTAGCCTCTCAATTCTCTCATGTGATTTCAGGGCCGCTAACCTGGGAAATGTCATTGAACAATGAGAGCAGTGGAAAATCTTCTGTCTGGTATGAGTTCTCTCATGTGATTTCAGGTGTCCTTCCCAGTTAAAAGTCTTTCCGCATTGAGAGCAGTGGTAAGGCTTCTCTCCTGTATGTGAAGATTTTTCTCCCGTGTGTGAAGGCACCTCTCCTGTATTTGAAGGTTTTTCTCCTATGTGTATTCTTTGATGATGTTTCAGGCTCTGTAACCACGTAAAAAACTTTCCACATTGGGAGCATTGGTGAGGCTTTTCTCCTATATGTGTTCTGTCATGTTCCTTCAGGTCCCCTGATTGGGTAAAACTCTGTCCACAGTGGAGGCAGCGGTATAGTTTTTTCCCTGTATGTATTCTCTCATGTTCTTTCAGGTTCGCTAAGCAGGTAAAATTATTTCCGCAGTGGGAGCAGTGGTAAAGCTTTTCTCCAGTGTTCATTCTCTGATGTAATTTTAGTTGACCTGACCGGGTAAAACTCTTTCCACACAGGGAGCATTGGTAAGGCTTTTCTCCTGTGTGTATTCTCTCATGTCTTTTCATGCTCCATAGCCATCTAAAACTCTTTCCACACTGAGAGCAGTGGTGTCGTCTTGCTGGATTGGACGTCTCTGGCTCTGGTTCCTCTGAGTCTGGTTCCTCTGAGTCTGGTCCTGCCAAAAACAAACAGTTTTTATTGAAACAGAATGACCTGAATGAAACCTCCACATCTACATTTACATTTACATTACATTTTGTACGCCGATTATGGCTGATTACATTGCACTCCACGAGGAGACTGCGTGGCAGGCTGACCACCTGTTACGCGAGTGCAGCAAGAAGCCAAGGTAGCATTAAAGCTAGCATTAAACGTATCTTATAAAAAACAAACAATCTTAACATAATCTAGTGACTTGTGTTATCTACACATGGTTGATGATGTTACTAGTTTAACTAGCTTGTCCTGCGTTGCAAATAATCATTGCGGTGCCTGTTAATTTATCATCCAATCACAACCTACTTCGCCAAACGGGTGATGATTTAACAAGCGCATTCGCGAAAAAAGGACTGTCGTTGCACCAATGTACCTAACGATAAACATCAATGCCTTAAAATCAATACAAGTATATTTTTTAAAACCTGCATTTAAAAGAAATTCATGTTAGCAGGCAATATTAACTAGGGAAATTGTGTCACTTCTCTTGCGTTCAGTGCAAGCAGAGTCAGGGTATATGCAGCATTTTGGGCCGCCGCGCTCGTTGCAAACTGTGAAGACTATTTCTTCCGAACAAAGACCGCAATTAATTTGCCAGAATTTTACAAAATTATGACATAACATTGAAGGTTGTGCAATGTAACAGCAATATTTAGACTTATGGATGCCACCCGTTCGATAAAATACGGAACGGTTCCGTATTTCACTGAAAAAATAAACGTTTTGTTTTTCGAAATGATAGTTTCCGGAATGGACCATATTAATGACCCAAGGCTCGTATTTCTGTGTGTTTATTATATTATAATTAAGTCTATGATTTGATAGTTGATAGAGCAGTCTGACTGAGTGGTGGTAGGCAGCAGTAGGCTAGTAAACATTCATTCAAGCAGCACTTTCCTGCGTTTGCCAGCAGCTCTTCGCAATGCTTGAAGCAGAGCGCTGTTTATGACTTCAAGCCTATCAACTACCGAGATTAGGCTGGCAATACTATAGTGCCTATAAGAACATCCAATAGTCAAAGGTATATGAAATACAAATGGTAGAGAGAGAAATAGTCCTATAATAACTACAACCTAAAACTTCTTACCTGGGAATATTGAAGACTCATGTTAAAAGGAACAACCAGCTGTCATATGTTCTCATGTTCTGAGCAAGGAACTTAAACGTTAGCTTTTTTACATGGCACATATTGCACTTTTACTTTCTTCTCCAACACTTTGTTTTTGCATTATTTAAACCAAATTGAACATCCTTCATTATTTATTTGAGACGAAATAGATGTTTATTTATGTATTATATTAAGTTAAGGTTAAGTGTTCATTCAGTATTGTTGTAATTGTCATTATTACAAATATATAAAAATAGTTAACGGCTTTTTTTGGTCCTCCAATATTCGGTATCGGCGTTGAAAAATCATAATCGGTCGAACTCTAGTTTAGATCCCTGTAATATGGATATCTTTCCTTCAGGGTTGTAGCACAATACGTCCAGAAGAGGGTGCCTCCACTACACTGAGTCACTATAAGTCCAGAAGAGGGTGCCTCCACTACACTGAGTCACTATACGTCCAGAAGAGGGTGCCTCCACTACACTGAGTCACTATAAGTCCAGAAGAGGGTGCCTCCACTATACTGAGTCACTATACGTCCAGAAGAGGGTGCCTCCACTACACTGAGTCACTATACGTCCAGAAGAGGGTGCCTCCACTACACTGAGTCACTATAAGTCCAGAAGAGGGTGCCTCTACTACACTGAGTCACTATAAGTCCAGAAGAGGGTGCCTCCACTACACTGAGTCACTATAAGTCCAGTAGAGGGTGCCTCCACTACACTGAGTCACTATAAGTCCAGTAGAGGGTGCCTCCACTACACTGAGTCACTATAAGTCCAGTAGAGGGTGCCTCCACTACACTGAGTCACTATACGTCCAGAAGAGGGTGCGTCCACTACACTGAGTCACTATAAGTCCAGTAGAGGGTGCCTCCACTACACTGAGTCACTATAAGTCCAGAAGAGGGTGCCTCCAGTACACTGAGTCACTATACGTCCAGAAGAGGGTGCCTCCACTACACTGAGTCACTATAAGTCCAGACTTGTAAAAATGTCACTTCTTCAATGCATTTATTCCACTCCTCGTACCTAATGTTTGTCCTGTGTAAATTGCCTGTTTGGTTTGCAAAAAATCCGTAGTTTTTAATCAAACACATTTGTGACGTCTTTCCATTGTTGTCCAATGAAGTAGGAAGTAAGGACTTCAAGCGTGCTCTACCACTCGATATTTTATAAATATCCATTCTTTAACACCTACTGTGTCAGTTGGATTCTACTGTGTACCTGTGCTTGTCCTGATTGTCACACAGTTGTCAGTTGGATTCTACTGTGTACCTGTGCTTGTCGCTTGTCCTGATTGTTAAACAGTTGGCAGTTGGAATCTACTGTGTACCTGTGCTTGTCGCATGTCCTGATTGTTAAACAGTTGGCAGTTGGAATCTACTGTGTACCTGTGCTTGTCCTGATTGTTACACAGTTGTCAGTTGGATTCTACTGTGTACCTGTGCTTGTCCTGATTGTCACACAGTTGTCAGTTGGATTCTACTGTGTACCTGTGTTTGTCCTGATTGTCACACAGTTGTCAGTTGGATTCTACTGTGTACCTGTGCTTGTCCTGATTGTCACACAGTTGTCAGTTGGATTCTACTGTGTACCTGTGCTTGTCGCTTGTCCTGATTGTTAAACAGTTGGCAGTTGGAATCTACTGTGTACCTGTGCTTGTCGCATGTCCTGATTGTTAAACAGTTGGCAGTTGGAATCTACTGTGTACCTGTGCTTGTCCTGATTGTTACACAGTTGTCAGTTGGATTCTACTGTGTACCTGTGCTTGTCCTGATTGTCACACAGTTGTCAGTTGGATTCTACTGTGTACCTGTGTTTGTCCTGATTGTCACACAGTTGTCAGTTGGATTCTACTGTGTACCTGTGTTTGTTCTGATTGTTAAACAGTTGTCAGTTGGATTCTACTGTGCCTGTGTTTGTCCTGATTGTTACACAGTTGGCAGTTGGATTCTACTGTGTACCTGTGCTTGTCCTGATTGTCACACAGTTGGCAGTTGGATTCTACTGTGTACCTGTGTTTGTCGCTTGTCCTGATTGTTACACAGTTGGCAGTTGGATTCTACTGTGTACCTCTGCTTGTCCTGATTGTCACACAGTTGTCAGTTGGATTCTACTGTGTACCTGTGTTTGTCCTGATTGTCACACAGTTGGCAGTTGGATTCTACTGTGTACCTGTGTTTGTCGCTTGTCCTGATTGTTACACAGTTGGCAGTTGGATTCTACTGTGTACCTGTGTTTGTCCTGATTGTTACACAGTTGGCAGTTGGATTCTACTGTGTACCTGTGCTTGTCGCTTGTCCTGATTGTTACACAGTTGGCAGTTGGAATCCATCATTTATGCATCCCTTGCCAAAACAAATCTGCAGTGCAATGACGGGCTGCTCCTTCTCCGTTTAGAAACCACGACCCTTCGTCAGAGGTCGCATTTAAATAGTACTTTTATTAAAAGCTACGGATTTCAGAGAACAAAGAAAGGCACGCAATTACACAGGACAGAACACAGGTACAAGGAATTAAAGATCTGACCTTTTTACAAGGACGGACTTATAGTGACTCGACGTTGTGGTGGAACCTTATTCTGGACTCATTAAGCTAGAACCCGGTATGGAAGATAGAAACAGGAATGAATAGAAAGGGCATCTGTATTCAAGTCAATGACGGCATAATGCAGGGTTTCCCACACTCTGTCCTCAGAACCCCAAGGGGTGCACGTTTTGTCCCCCCCCCCCCTACATTACCATGGCAATCCAGCATCCGTTAAAAACATTCTACATTACCATGGCAATCCAGCATTAGTTAAATGAACATTCTACATTACCATGGCAATCCAGCATCCGTAAAATGAACATTCTACATTACCATGGCAATCCAGCATCCGTTAAATGAACATTCTACATTACCATGGCAATCCAGCATCCGTTAAATGAACATTCTACATTACAATGGCAATCCAGCATCAGTTAAATGAACATTCTACATTACCATGGCAATCCAGCATCAGTTGATAGAACATTCCAAAACACCATGGAAATGATTGCATCACAATACAAGGCAGACATTGTGAGTGTACCTATGAGTTTACCAGTCAATTGCCAGGGTTGGACCTTCCAAGCCCGTTCTATTCATTCTTATTTCTATGGTATTTCTATGGTATGTTATTACAGTGATCTAAACTAGAGGCGGAGTTGGAGCCAGCAACCTACAGGAGGGTGTCTCTCCAGGAACAGGGTTGGAGAGCCCCGTTTCACAGCGTAGTTTGAACAATTCCTACTGTACTAAACATCATACTCACGTGTAAAACTTCAGTAGAATGGCCCTTTAAAACCACACATGGGTTTAACAACGGCATAGTTTGTGTCCTTGTTAAGACAGTACTCACTCATGGTGTTAATCAGATCTCCTGGCTCCTCCTCCTCTCCTTCCTCCAATGTGACAGTCATCTCCCCCTCCTCTCCTTCCTCCAATGTGACAGTCATCTCCCCCTCCTCTCCTTCCTCCAATGTGACAGTCATCTCCCCCTCCTCCTCTCCTTCCTCCAATGTGACAGTCATCTCCCCCTCCTCTCCTTCCTCCAATGTGACAGTCATCTCCCCCTCCTCTCCTTCCTCCAATGTGACAGTCATCTCCCCCTCCTCTCCTTCCTCCAATGTGATGGTCATCTCCCCCTCCTCCTCTCCTTCCTCCTTTACTCCAAACACTTCTTCCTCTTCTTTCACCGTGACAGTCATCTCCTCCTCCTCCTCTTTCACTCTTTCAATTGCATCCTCTTCTTTCACAGTAACATCTTCCTCTTCTTTCACAGTAACAGCCTCTTCTTTCACAGTAACATCTTCCTCTTCTTTCACAGTAACATCTTCCTCTTCTTTCACAGTAACATCATCACCCTCTACTTCTCTTTTAACAGTCTCTTCTTTACCAGGGGGGAAGTAGCTTAGTGAGCTCATGGTTGCGGATGTTAGCTAGCTAGTTAGCCTAGCACTAGGCTAATGCTATTTTAGCTATTCAGATAGTTACTAGCAACGTAAATATGAAAGTAAAGTGGGTAACTACCTATACGACAAAGGTGTAATTACAACAAAGTGGCTATTTTACATCGAAAGCGTATACAGAGCTTGAATGTTTCGGCTACGTTGGCTAGCAAGCTACAGGAGATGCTGACTAGCTGCTGTTGTTGAGGAAGCGTCCCGTCCACTTGATTATACGTCACGCTAGCAGCATCACCTGAAAGATCGCCATCTGCTGACTGGAGGAGACAACGCAGTTAAGGAAAATATGTATTTTATTTTTTATGTAAGTATTTATTAAATAATGTTATATTGAGATGTATAAAGAGAAGCATGTGTTGATAAGTTCGGAATTTTAATGAGAGAAAATTTAAAACAAACTTCACACAAACTAAACATCTACATTTAAAGCAATTTCTGATTCATTCAGTCAAACAGTCAGATAATATCAAAATAAGCCTCTAAGTCTATAAAATAAATAAATGTACAGCACCAATCAAAAGTTTGGACACACCTACTCATTCAAGGGTTTTTCTTTATTTTTACTATTTTATACATTGTAGAATACTAATGAAGACATCAAAACTATGAAATAACACATATGGAATCATATAGTAACCAAAAAAGTGTTAAACACATCAAAATATATTTATATTTTAGACTCTTCAAAGTAGCCACCCTTTGCTTTGATGACAACTTTGCACACTCTAGGCATTATCTCAACCAGCTTCATGAGGTAGTCACCTGGAATGCATTTTAATTAACAGGTGTGCCTTGTTATAAGTTAATTTGTGGAATTTCTTCCCTTCTTAATCAGTTTGAACCAATCGGTTGTGTTGTGACAAGCCAGGGGTGGTATAAAGAAGATATTTGGTAAAAGACCAAGCCCATATTATGGTAAGAACAGCTCAAATAAGCAATGAGAAACGACAGTCCATCATTACTTTCAGACATGGTCAGTCAATCCGGAAAATTTCAAGAACTTTGAAACTTCAAGTGCAGTCGCAAAAACCATCAAGCGCTATGATGAAACTGGCTCTCATGAGGACCGCCACAGGAAAGGAAGACCCAGAGTTACCTCTGCTGCAGAGGATAAGTTCATTAGTTACCAGCCTCAGAAATTGCAGCCCAAATAAATGCTTCACAGAGTTCAAGTAATAGACACATCTCAACATCAACTGTTCAGAGGAGAATTTGCAAATCAGGATTTCATGGTCGAATTGCTGCAAAGAAATCACAACTAAAGGACACCAATAAGAAGAAGAGACTTGCTTGGGCCAAGAAACACAAGCAATGGACATTAGACCGGTGGAAATCTGTCTTTTGGTCTGATGAGTCCAAATGTGAGATGCAGAGTAGGTGAACAGATGATCTCCGCATGTGTGGTTTCTACCGTGAAGCTTGGAGGTGTGATGGTGCTTTGCTGGTGACACTGTCAGTGATTTATTTAGTGGGACTATCATTTGTTTTTCAACAGGACATTGACCCAAAACACACCTTCAGGCTGTGTAAGGGCTATTTGACCAAGAAGGAGAGTGATGGAGCGCTGCATCAGATAACCTGGCCTCCACAATCACCCGACCTCAACCCAATTGAGACGGTTTGGGATGAGTTGGACGGCAGAGTGAAGGAAAAAAAGCAGCCAACAAGTGCTCAGCATATGTGGGAACGCCTTCAAGACCGTTGGAAAATCATTCCAGGTGAAGCTGGTTGAGAGAATGCCAAGAGTGTGCAAAGCTGTCATCAAGGCAAAGTGTGGCTACTTTGAAGAATCTAACATATATTTTGATTTGTTTAACACTTTTATTGTTATTACATGATTCCATGTGTGTTATTTCATCGTTTTGATGTCTTCATTATTATTCTACAGTGTAGAAAATAGTAAAAAATAAAGAAAAACCCTTGAATGAGTAGGTGTGTCCAAACTTTTGACTGGTACTGTAGGTGTATTGTTTCTTAAACTTTGCAATCAATGGTTTTTTCTTGGCATACATTTTAAAGTGAAAAGGTGAGTCTCAGGATCACTCCGTTACCATGGAATGGCCCATAAACAAAAAACACATTCTCAGTCAAAAACACAAGTCAGAACACAGTCTCTCTATTCTCTCATGTGATTTCAGGTCCTCTGACTGGGAAAATGTCTTTCCACAATGAGAGCAGTGGTATGTCTTCTCCTCCTGTGTATGTATTCTTTCATGCTTATTCAGATGTCTTAACCGGTTAAATCTCTTTCCACAGTGGGAGCAGTGGTAGGTCTTATCTCCTCCTATATGTGTCCTGTCATGTCTATTCAGGCCTCCTAACTGGGTAAAACTCTTTCCACACAGGGAGCATTGGTAGGGCTTTGCTCCTGTGTGGGTATTCTCATGCGTTTTCAGGGTCACTAACCACCTAAAACTCTTTTCACAATAGGAACATTGGTAAGGCTTCTCTCCTGTGTGTATTCTCTCGTGCATTTTCAGGGACCCTGACTTGGTAAAACTCTTTCCACACTGGGAGCAGTGGAAAGTCTTCCTCCCTTCTGTGTGTATTTTCTCATGTGTTTTCCAGTTCCCTATCCAGGTAAAACTCTTTCCACATTGGGAGCAGTGGTAAGGCTTCTCTCCTGTGTGTATTATCTCATGCGCTTTCAGGTTGCCTAACTTAGTAAAACTCTTTCCACAGAGGGAACAGTGGTGTTTTCTTGCTGGTTTGGGCGTCTCAGGGTCTGGTTCCCCTGAAGGAGTCTTCCCGCTGTCAGACTGAGAGTCTGGTCTCTCTCCTGCCAAAAACAAACATAATATCTAGTTAAACAGAGACCGGAATGAAAGCTCAACATGATAAAACTGTCTTCCTGTTTGGTTTAATCAAGACTAGTTCTCTCAGTAACATTGCTGTTAAAAATAAACTTGGTGAGAATTTAAAAGCAAATAATATAGAGCTTCAAATCGAATCTTGCAATTATGGAATGTCATGTTTATAGGCTGAGCAGAGCTCTATAATAGATAATGTCATGTTTTTAGGCTGAGCAGAGCTCTATAATAATAGATAATGTCATGTTTACAGGCTGAGCAGAGCTTAACATAATAGATAATGTCATGTTTATAGGCTGAGCAGAGCTCTATAATAATAGAGAATGTCATGTTTTAGGCTGAGCAGAGCTCTATAATAATAGATCATGTCATGTTGAGGCTGAGCAGAGCTCTATAATAATAGATAATGTCATGGTTACAGGCTGAGCAGAGCTCTATAATAATAGATAATGTCATGTTTATAGGCTGAACAGAGCTCTATAATAATAATAGATAATGTCATGTTTACAGGCTGAGCAGAGCTCTATAATAATAGATAATGTCATGTTTATAGGCTGAGCAAAGCTCTATAATAATAGATTATGTCATGTTTACAGGCTGAGCAGAGCTCTATAATAATAGATAATGTCATGGTTACAGGCTGAGCAGAGCTCTATAATAATAGATAATGTCATGTTTTAGGCTGAGCAGAGCTCTATAGTAAAGATAATGTCATGTCTTTAGGCTGAGCAGAGCTCTATAATAATAGATAATGTCATGTTTTAGGCTGAGCAGAGCTCTATAGTAAAGATAATGTCATGTCTTTAGGCTGAGCAGAGCTCTATAATAATAGATAATGTCATGTTTTAGGCTGAGCTCTATAATAATAGATAATGTCATGGTTACAGGCTGAGCAGAGCTCTATAATAATAGATAATGTCATGTTTACAGGCTGAGCAGAGCTCTATAATAATAGATAATGTCATGTTTTAGGCTGGGGCAGAGCTCTATAATAATAGAGAATGTCATGTTTTAGGCTGAGCAGAGCTCTATAATAATAGATCATGTCATGTTGAGGCTGAGCAGAGCTCTATAATAATAGATAATGTCATGGTTACAGGCTGAGCAGAGCTCTATAATAATAGATAATGTCATGTTTATAGGCTGAACAGAGCTCTATAATAATAATAGATAATGTCATGTTTACAGGCTGAGCAGAGCTCTATAATAATAGATAATGTCATGTTTATAGGCTGAGCAAAGCTCTATAATAATAGATTATGTCATGTTTACAGGCTGAGCAGAGCTCTATAATAATAGATAATGTCATGGTTACAGGCTGAGCAGAGCTCTATAATAATAGATAATGTCATGTTTTAGGCTGAGCAGAGCTCTATAGTAAAGATAATGTCATGTCTTTAGGCTGAGCAGAGCTCTATAATAATAGATAATGTCATGTTTTAGGCTGAGCAGAGCTCTATAGTAAAGATAATGTCATGTCTTTAGGCTGAGCAGAGCTCTATAATAATAGATAATGTCATGTTTTAGGCTGAGCTCTATAATAATAGATAATGTCATGGTTACAGGCTGAGCAGAGCTCTATAATAATAGATAATGTCATGTTTACAGGCTGAGCAGAGCTCTATAATAATAGATAATGTCATGTTTTAGGCTGGGGCAGAGCTCTATAATAATAGAGAATGTCATGTTTTAGGCTGAGCAGAGCTCTATAATAATAGATCATGTCATGTTGAGGCTGAGCAGAGCTCTATAATAATAGATAATGTCATGGTTACAGGCTGAGCAGAGCTCTATAATAATAGATAATGTCATGTTTATAGGCTGAACAGAGCTCTATAATAATAATAGATAATGTCATGTTTACAGGCTGAGCAGAGCTCTATAATAATAGATAATGTCATGTTTATAGGCTGAGCAAAGCTCTATAATAATAGATTATGTCATGTTTACAGGCTGAGCAGAGCTCTATAATAATAGATAATGTCATGTTTATAGGCTGAGCAAAGCTCTATAATAATAGATTATGTCATGTTTACAGGCTGAGCAGAGCTCTATAATAATAGATAATGTCATGTTTATAGGCTGAGCAAAGCTCTATAATAATAGATTATGTCATGTTGAGGCTGAGCAGAGCTCTATAATAATAGATAATGTCATGGTTACAGGCTGAGCAGAGCTCTATAATAATAGATAATGTCATGTTTTAGGCTGAGCAGAGCTCTATAGTAAAGATAATGTCATGTCTTTAGGCTGAGCAGAGCTCTATAATAATAGATAATGTCATGTTTTAGGCTGAGCAGAGCTCTATAGTAAAGATAATGTCATGTCTTTAGGCTGAGCAGAGCTCTATAATAATAGATAATGTCATGTTTTAGGCTGAGCTCTATAATAATAGATAATGTCATGGTTACAGGCTGAGCAGAGCTCTATAATAATAGATAATGTCATGTTTACAGGCTGAGCAGAGCTCTATAATAATAGATAATGTCATGTTTTAGGCTGGGGCAGAGCTCTATAATAATAGATAATGTCATGTTTATAGGCTGATCAGAGCTCTATAATAATAGATAATGTCATGGTTACAGGCTGAGCTCTATAATAATAGATAATGTCATGTTTATAGACTGAGCTCTATAATAATAGATAATGTCATGTTTATAGGCTGAGCTCTATAATAATAGATAATGTCATGTTTATAGGCTGAGCTCTATAATAATAGATAATGTCATGTTTATAGGCTGAGCTCTATAATAATAGATAATGTCATGGTTAGCAGAGCTCTATAATAATAGATAATGTCATGTTTACAGGCTGAGCAGAGCTCTATAATAATAGATCATGTCATGTCTTTAGCCTGAGCAGAGCTCTATAATAATAGATCATGTCATGGTTACAGGCTGAGCTCTATAATAATAGATAATGTCATGTTTATAGGCTGAGCTCTATAATAATAGATAATGTCATGTTTATAGGCTGAGCTCTATAATAATATATAATGTCATGGTTACAGGCTGAGCAGAGCTCTATAATAATAGATAATGTCATGTTTACAGGCTGAACAGAGCTCTATAATAATAGATAATGTCATGTTTATAGGCTGATCAGAGCTCTATAATAATAGATAATGTCATGGTTACAGGCTGAGCAGAGCTCTATAATAATAGATCATGTCATGGTTACAGGCTGAGCTCTATAATAATAGATAGTCATGTTTATAGGCTGAGCTCTATAATAATAGATAATGTCATGTTTATAGGCTGAGCTCTATAATAATAGATAATGTCATGTTTATAGGCTGAGCTCTATAATAATAGATAATGTCATGTTTACAGGCTGAGCAGAGCTCTATAATAATAGATAATGTCATGTTTTAGGCTGGGGCAGAGCTCTATAATAATAGATAATGTCATGTTTATAGGCTGATCAGAGCTCTATAATAATAGATAATGTCATGGTTACAGGCTGAGCAGAGCTCTATAATAATAGATAATGTCATGTTTATAGGCTGAGCTCTATAATAATAGATAATGTCATGTTTATAGGCTGAGCTCTATAATAATAGATAATGTCATGTTACAGGCTGAGCTCTATAATAATAGATAATGTCATAATAGATAATGTCATGGTTACAGGCTCTAAATTAAAATGCATCATTGATAACACTGGTGCTCCCAACTTAAAAAAGTGAAAACAACATCAAATATAATGTTATATATAGAGCACCAGGAACAAATATTAGTTTTAAATCCATTGAGATATAGCCTATAGGGCCTAGTTTTAAATCCATTGAGATATAGCCTATAAGGCCTAGTTTTAAATCCATTGAGATATAGCCTATAAGGCCTAGTTTTAAATCCATTGAGATATAGCCTGTAGGGCCTAGTTTTAAATCCATTGAGATATAGCCTGTAGGGCCTAGTTTTAAATCCATTGAGATATGGCCTATAAGGCCTAGTTTTAAATCCATTGAGATATAGCCTATAAGGCCTAGTTTTAAATCCATTGAGATATAGCCTATAAGGCCTAGTTTTAAATCCATTGAGATATAGCCTATAAGGCCTAGTTTTATATCCATTGAGATATGGCCTATAAGGCCTAGTTTTAAATCCATTGAGATATAGCCTATAGGGCCTAGTTTTAAATCCATTGAGATATGGCCTACAAGGCCTAGTTTTAAATCCATTGAGATATAGCCTGTAGGGCCTAGTTTTAAATCCATTGAGATATGGCCTACAAGGCCTAGTTTTAAATCCATTGAGATATGGCCTACAAGGCCTAGTTTTAAATCCATTGAGATATAGCCTATAAGGCCTAGTTTTAAATCCATTGAGATATAGCCTGTAGGGCCTAGTTTTATATCCATTGAGATATGGCCTATAAGGCCTAGTTTTAAATCCATTGAGATATGGCCTATAGGGCCTAGTTTTAAATCCATTGAGATATAGCCTATAAGGCCTAGTTTTAAATCCATTGAGATATAGCCTGTAGGGCCTAGTTTTAAATCCATTGAGATATGGCCTATAAGGCCTAGTTTTAAATCCATTGAGATATAGCCTATAAGGCCTAGTTTTAAATCCATTGAGATATGGCCTATAGGGCCTAGTTTTAAATCCATTGAGATATAGCCTGTAGGGCCTAGTTTTAAATCCATTGAGATATAGCCTATAGGGCCTAGTTTTATATCCATTGAGATATAGCCTATAAGGCCTAGTTTTAAATCCATTGAGATATAGCCTATAAGGCCTAGTTTTAAATCCATTGAGATATGGCCTATAAGGCCTAGTTTTAAAACCATTGAGATATAGCCTATAAGGCCTAGTTTTAAAACCATTGAGATATAGCCTATAAGGCCTAGTTTTAAATCCATTGAGATATAGCCTATAGGGCCTAGTTTTAAATCCATTGAGATATGGCCTACAAGGCCTAGTTTTAAATCCATTGAGATATAGCCTGTAGGGCCTAGTTTTAAATCCATTGAGATATGGCCTACAAGGCCTAGTTTTAAATCCATTGAGATATGGCCTACAAGGCCTAGTTTTAAATCCATTGAGATATAGCCTATAAGGCCTAGTTTTAAATCCATTGAGATATAGCCTGTAGGGCCTAGTTTTATATCCATTGAGATATGGCCTATAAGGCCTAGTTTTAAATCCATTGAGATATGGCCTATAGGGCCTAGTTTTAAATCCATTGAGATATAGCCTATAAGGCCTAGTTTTAAATCCATTGAGATATAGCCTGTAGGGCCTAGTTTTAAATCCATTGAGATATGGCCTATAAGGCCTAGTTTTAAATCCATTGAGATATAGCCTATAAGGCCTAGTTTTAAATCCATTGAGATATGGCCTATAGGGCCTAGTTTTAAATCCATTGAGATATAGCCTGTAGGGCCTAGTTTTAAATCCATTGAGATATAGCCTATAGGGCCTAGTTTTATATCCATTGAGATATAGCCTATAAGGCCTAGTTTTAAATCCATTGAGATATAGCCTATAAGGCCTAGTTTTAAATCCATTGAGATATGGCCTATAAGGCCTAGTTTTAAAACCATTGAGATATAGCCTATAAGGCCTAGTTTTAAAACCATTGAGATATAGCCTATAAGGCCTAGTTTTAAATCCATTGAGATATAGCCTGTAGGGCCTAGTTTTAAATCCATTGAGATATAGCCTGTAGGGCCTAGTTTTAAATCCATTGAGATATAGCCTGTAAGGCCTAGTTTTAAATCCATTGAGATATAGCCTGTAGGGCCTAGTTTTAAATCCATTGAGATATGGCCTATAAGGCCTAGTTTTAAATCCATTGAGATATGGCCTATAAGGCCTAGTTTTAAATCCATTGAGATATAGCCTGTAGGGCCTAGTTTTAAATCCATTGAGATATAGCCTATAAGGCCTAGTTTTAAATCCATTGAGATATAGCCTATAAGGCCTAGTTTTAAATCCATTGAGATATGGCCTATAAGGCCTAGTTTTAAAACCATTGAGATATAGCCTATAAGGCCTAGTTTTAAAACCATTGAGATATAGCCTATAAGGCCTAGTTTTAAATCCATTGAGATATAGCCTGTAGGGCCTAGTTTTAAATCCATTGAGATATAGCCTGTAGGGCCTAGTTTTAAATCCATTGAGATATAGCCTGTAAGGCCTAGTTTTAAATCCATTGAGATATAGCCTGTAGGGCCTAGTTTTAAATCCATTGAGATATGGCCTATAAGGCCTAGTTTTAAATCCATTGAGATATGGCCTATAAGGCCTAGTTTTAAATCCATTGAGATATAGCCTGTAGGGCCTAGTTTTAAATCCATTGAGATATGGCCTATAAGGCCTAGTTTTAAATCCATTGAGATATGGCCTACAAGGCCTAGTTTTAAATCCATTGAGATATAGCCTACAAGGCCTAGTTTTAAATCCATTGAGATATGGCCTACAAGGCCTAGTTTTAAATCCATTGAGATATAGCCTATAAGGCCTAGTTTTAAATCCATTGAGATATAGCCTGTAGGGCCTAGTTTTAAATCCATTGAGATATGGCCTGTGCGTCATTGAAATGACAAAGTCATTAGGTTTTGTGTATCCGCACTATTTTCCTATTGAGGTGCATGTACATAGAACATTGAACACGGTCTCTTCAAGAACTTCAAGTTTGTGAGTGAAGACAAGTACAAGATCAGTCATTAACTCATTGGTATGGGGCAATTCCACAGTAACAGAGTGATGCCGAGACTAACATTTTTCACTTTAAAATGTATGTAAAACAAAAACCAAATGATTGTAAAGTTAAACAAACCGTACAACTCAACTACAAAAACACATTAACTTGAAGACCAGTGCAGATGCAAAGTTTGGTAACAGAATGACGGCACAAACAGTAAAAAACATAATTCTGTTCCAAAACTTTGCATCTCCGCTGTTCTTCAAGTAAAATGTTCTGTATAAAATTTTTTTTAAATTATTTTATTATTTTGCCCTTTTTATGTCAAATTTTGTGAATTCCAATTGGTTGTTACAGTCTTGTTCCATCACTGCAACTCCCGTACGGACTCTGCAGAAGCGAAGGATGAGAGCCGCACTGCTCTCGACCTCCTTGACACACTACTCGCTTAACCCTTGGAGCCAGCCGCACCAACGTGTCGGAGGAAACACCATACAGCTGGGGACTGAAGTCAGCGTGTATGCACCCGGCCGGCAACAAGGAGTCGCAAGAGCACGATGGGACAAGGACATTCCCAGCAGGCCAAACCCTCCCCCAACCCGGACAGCGCTGGGCCAATTGTGTGCCGCCTCATGTGTCTCCTGATCACAACCGGCTCCGACACAGCCCATGATCGAACCCGAATCTGTAGTGACGCCTCTAGCACTGCGATGCAGTGCCTTAGACCGCTGCGCCACTCAGGAGGCCCTGTGGACATTGTTAAAAGTAGTCCTTGTGCACAGAGTTGTATAGTGTGTTTAACTTACAGTTGAAGTCGGAAGTTTACATACACTTAGGTTGGAGTCATTAAAACTCGTTTTTCAACCACTCCACACATTTCTTGTTAACAAACTATAGTTTTGGCAAGTCGTTTAGGATCTACTTTGTGCATGACACAAGTCCTTTTTCCAACAATTGTTTACAGACAGATTATTTCACTTCTAATTCACTGTATCACAATTCCAGTGGGTCCGAAGTTTACATACACTAAGTTGACTGTGCCTTTAAACAGCTTGGAAAATTCCAGAAAATGATGTCATGGCCTTAGAAGCTTCTGATAGGCTAATTGACATAATTTGAGTCAATTGGAGGTGTACCTGTGGATGTATTTCAAGGCCTACCTTCAAACTCAGTGCCTCTTCGCTTGACATCATGGGAAAATCAAAAGAAATCCGCCAAGACATCAAAAAAAAATTGTAGACCCCCACAAGTCTGGTTCATCCTTGGGAGCAAATTCCAAATGCCTGAAGGTACCACGTTCATCTGTACAAACAATAGTACGCAAGTATAAACACCATGGGACCACGCAGCCGTCATACCGCTCAGGAAGGAGACGCATTCTGTTTTCTAGAGATGAACGTACTTTGGTGTGAAAAGTGCAAATCAATCCCAGAACAACAGCAAAGGACCTTGTGAATATGCTGGAGGAAACAGGTACAAAAGTATCTATAGTAAAACGAGTCCTATATCGACATAACCTGAAAGGCCGCTCAGCAAGGAAGAAGCCACTGCTCCAAAACCGCCATAAAAAAAGACAGACTACGGTTTGCAACTGCACATGGGGACAAAGATCGTACTTTTTGGAGAAATGTCCTCTGGTCTGATGAAACTGTTTGGCCATAATGACCATCATTATGTTTGGAGGAAAAAGGGGGAGGTTTGCAAGCCGAAGAACACCATCCCAACCGTGAAGCACAGAGGTGGCAGCATCATGTTGTGGGGGTGCTTTGCTGCAGTAGGGGCTGGTGCACTTCACAAAATAGATGACATGATGAGGCAGGAAAATTATGTGGATATATGGAAGCAACATCTCAAGACATCAGTCAGGAAGTTAAAGCTTGGTCGCAAATGGGTCTTCCAAATAGACAATGACCCCAAGCATACTTCCAAAGTTGTGGCAAAATGGCTTAAGGACAACAAAGTCAAGGTATTGGAGTGGCCATCACAAAGCTCTGACCTCAATCCTATAGAAAATTTGTGGGCAGAACTGAAAAAGCATGTGCGAGCAAGGAGGCCTACAAACCTGACTCAGTTACACCAGCTCTGTCAGGAAGAATGGGCCAAAATTCACCCAACTTATTGCGGGAAGCTTGTGAAAGGCTACCCGAAACGTTTGACCCAAGATAAACAATTTAAAGGCAATGCTACCAAATACTAATTGAGTGTATGTAAACTTCTGACCCACTGGGAATGTGATGAAAGAAATAAAAGCTGAAATAAATAATTCTCTACTATTATCTCTACATTTCACATTCTTAAAATAAAGTGGTGATCCTAACTGACCTAAAACAGGGAATTTTTACTAGGATTAAATGTCAGGAATTGTGAAAAACTGAGTTTAAATGTATTTGGCTAAGGTGTATGTAAACTTCCAACTTCAACTGTATAGGATATTTCAATCAGATCAGTCTGTCTTACAATATAACTGAAAAGCTTAGGACCTAACAAAACCATAGATTTTATAAACAAAATATGTAGATCTTTAAATCATATTTTAGAAAAATATATTTAGAGATGTTTAAAAATTGTGAAAAATATAATGGTAAGCATTTTATCCATTAACATTTTTTTGGTTGAGTCCCCACTCTGTAGCTTTAACAATTCCTACAGCACAACATATTCAAGTGTAGAATACCCTTTAATAAGCACACATTAGTTCAACAACTGCAGAGTTTGTGGCCTTGTTTTTTAAGACTTACTGGTGTTAATCAGATCTCCGGTCTCCTCTTCTTGTTCTTGTTCTTCTTCTTGTTCTTCTTCTTCCTCCTCCCCCAATGTAACGGTAATCTCATCCTCCTCCTCTTTCACTCCAAAAACTGCATCTACCTCTTTCCCTTCCTCTTCTTTCACAGTAACATCCTCCTCCTCTTCCTCTTCTTTAACTGTAACTTCTTCTTTCACTGTAACGTCTTTCTCTTCTTCTTTAACTGTAACCGCCTCAACCTCTACTTCTTTTTTTACCGAGACATTATCCTCCTCTTCCTTCTCTTCTTTCACGACAACGTTCAGCCACAGACCCTCTTTCTCCGTCCAGCAGACTTCTTCTTTAGCAGGAGGGCAGTAGTTTAGTGAGCTCATGGTCGGGGATGTTATCTAGCTAACTAGTTAGCATTAACGATTAGCCTAGTGCTACTGCTAACTTAACCAGCCAGGTAGATGACTACGGTAACTAACAACGTAGGCATGAATATTAAATTAAATGTGGTAACAAGTAGATACGACAGAAGTGTGTTTAAAACACAGCTAGTAATACACCGGAGCCGTCTAAATAGCTTTAATGTTTCGGCTATGTTGGCTAGCAAACTATCGAGGTGGCTGACTAGCTGCTGTTGTTGTTGAAGAAACGTCCCGTCCACTAGATTATACGTCACACAGCAGCATCGCCTGAAATATGCTCATCGCCATCTGCTGACTGGAGTTGGTGACGCAGTTGAGGGAAAAGTTATTTCATTATAAAAATACAATTATATAGAGACGTACAAATAGAAGCATGTGTTGATTGATTAGTGCAGATTTTTTATGAGTTAAAATTAAAAATCAAACTCAACATCTACTACACATTTTGGCTTCGCCCCTAAGACCCTCACAAACGTTTACAGATGCACAATTGAGAGCTTCCTTTCGGGCTGTATCACACCTCGTACGGCAATGAGCACCGCCCACAACCACAGGGCTCTCCAGAGGGTGGTGCGGTCTGCCCAACGCATCACCGTGGGAAAACTACCTGCCCTCCAGGACACCTACACCACCCAAAGACACTCACAAACTTTTACAGATGCACAATCGAGAGCATCCTGTTGGACTGTATTACCGCCTGGTACGGCAACTGCTCCGCACACAACCGTAAGGCTCTCCAGAGGGTAGTGAGGTCTGCACAACGCATCACCGGGGGCAAACTACCTGCCCTCCAGGACACCTACACCACCCGATGTCACAGGAAGGCCAAAAAGATCATCAAGGATATCAACTACCCGAGCTTCTGCCTGTTCACCCCGCTATCATCCAGAAGGCGAGGTCAGTACAGGTGCATCAAAGCCTGTTCACCCCGCTATCATCCAGAAGGCGAGGTCAGTACAGGTGCATCAAAGCCTGTTCACCCCGCTATCATCCAGAAGGAGAGGTCAGTACAGGTGCATCAAAGCCTGTTCACCCCGCTATCATCCAGAAGGAGAGGTCAGTACAGGTGCATCAAAGCCTGTTCACCCCGCTATCATCCAGAAGGCGAGGTCAGTACAGGTGCATCAAAGCAGGGACCGAGAGACTGAAAAAACAGCTCCTATCTCAAGGCCATCACACTGTTAAATAGCCATCACAAGCCGGCTACCTCCCGGTAACTCAACCCTTCACCATAGCGGCTGCTGCCCTATATACATAGACATGGAAACACTGGTCACTTTAATAATGTTTACATTCTGCTTTACACATTTCAAATCAAATCATATCAAATTGTATTTGTCACATGCACGAAATACAACAGGTGTAGAAGACCTTACAGTGAAATGCTTACTTACAAGCCCTTAACCAACGATGCAGTTTTAAGAAAATACCCAAAAAATGTAAAGTAAGAAAAAAGAAGAACAAATATATAAAGAGCAGCAGTGAATAACAATAGTGGAGCTATGTGAGGAGGCTATATACAGAGGGTACCGGTACAGAGTCAATGTGGAGGCTATATACAGGGGGTACCAGTACAGAGTCAATGTGGAGGCTATATACAGAGGGTACCAGTACAGAGTCAATGTGGAGGCTATATACAGGGGGTACCAGTACAGAGTCAATGTGGAGGCTATATACAGAGGGTACCAGTACAGAGTCAATGTGGAGGCTATATACAGGGGGTACCAGTACAGAGTCAATGTGGAGGCTATATACAGAGGGTACCAGTACAGAGTCAATGTGGAGGCTATATACAGAGGGTACCAGTACAGAGTCAATGTGGAGGCTATATACAGGGGGTACCAGTACAGAGTTAATGTGTCAATGTGCGGTTGCACCGGTGTCACGGTAATTGAGATAATTATGTACATGCAGGTAGGGTTGTTAAAGTTGCTATGCGTAGATAATAACAGAGATTAGTAGCAGCGTGGGGGGGTGCAAATAGCCATTTGATTAGCTGTTCAGAAGACTTATGGCTTGGGGGTAGAAGCTGTTTAGAAGCCTCTTGGACCTAGACTTGGCGCTCCGTTATCGATTGCCGTGCGGTAGTAGAGAGAACAGTCTATGACTAGGGTGGCTGGAGTCTTTGATGATTTTTAGGGCTTTCCTCTGACACCGCCTGGTATAGAGGTCCTGGATGGCAGGAAGCTTGGCCCCAGTGATGTACTGGGCTGTATGCACTACCCTCTGTTGTGCCTTGCGGTTGGAGGCCGAGCAATTGCCATACTAGGCAGTGATGCAACCCGTCAGGTTGCTCTCAATGGTGCAGCTGTAGAACCTTTTTTAGGATCTGAGGACCCATTCCAAATCTTTTCAGTCTCCTGACGGGGAATAGGTTTTGTCGTGCCCTCTTCACAACTGTCTTGGTGTGCTTGGACCATGTTAGTTTGTTGTTGATGTGGACGCCAAGGAACTTGAAGCTCTCAACCTGCTCCACTACAGCCCCGTCGATGAGAATGGGGGCGTGCTCGGTCCTCTTTTTCCTGTAATCCACAATCATCTCCTTTGTCTTGATCACGTAGAGGGAGAGGTTGTTGTCCTGGCACCACACGGCCAGGTCTCTGACCTCCTCCCTATAGGCTGTCTCATCATTGTCAGTGATCAGGCCTACCACTGTTGTGTCATCAGCAAACGTAATGATGGTGTTGAAGTTGTGTCTGGCCGTGCAGTCATGAGTGAACAGGTAGTACAGGAGGGGACTGAGCACGCACCCCTGATGGGCCCCGTGTTGTGGTGGATTTGTGTTGTTACCTACCCTTACCACATGGGGGCGGCCCGTCAGGAAGTCCAGGATCGAGTTGCAGAGGGAGGTGTTTAGTCCCAAGGTCATTAGCATAGTGATGAGCTTTGACGGCAATATGGTGTTGAACGTTGAGCTGTAGTCAATGAATAGCATTCTCACATAGTTGTTCCTTTTGTCCAGGTGGGAAAGGGCAGTGTGGAGTGCAATGGAGATCGCATCATCTGTGGATCTGTTGGGGCTGTATGCAAATTGAAGTAGGTCTAGGGTTTCTGGGATAATGGTGTTGATGTGAGCCATGACCAGCCTTTCAAAACATGTCATGGCTACAGACCGTGAATGCTACGGGTCAGTAGTCCTTTATGCAGGTTACCTTAGTGTTCTTGGGCACAGGGATTATGGTGGTCTGCTTGAAACATGTTGGTATTACAGACTCATACAGGGACAGGTTTAAAATGTCAGTGATGACACTTGCCAGTCGGTCAGTGGATGCTCGGAGATAACGTCCTGGCAATCTGACTGGCCCAACGGCCTTGTGAATGTTGACCTGTTTAAAGGTTTAAAGGTTTTGTTCACATTGGCTACCGAGAGCGTTATCACAGTCATCCAGAACAGCTGGTGCTCTCATGTGTCTCAGTGTTGTATTCTATTCTACTGTATTTTAGTCAATGCCACTCCAACATTTATATATTTCTTCATTCCATTCTTTTACTTTTAGATTTGTGTGTATCGTTGTGAATTGTTAAATACTACTGCACTGTTTGGAGCTAGGAACACAAGCATTTCTCCACACCCGCAATAACAGCTGCTAAATATGTGTATGTGACCAATACAATTTGATTTGTATTTAAGCATTTTCTGAGTTATTCAGTCAAATAGACAGATAACTTTAAAATAACTATTTAGCTCTATACTGCTCCTACGTGGTGTAACAATACATCATGTAGATGTATATAATGAACAGACTAGGTCTATACTGCTCCTACATGGTGTAACAATACATCATGTAGATGTATATAATGAACAGACTAGGTCTATACTGCTCCAACGTGGTGTAACAATACATCATGTAGATGTATATAATGAACAGACTAGGTCTATACTGCTCCTACGTGGTGTAACAATACATCATGTAGATGTATATAATGAACAGACTAGGTCTATACTGCTCCTACATGGTGTAACAATACATCATGTAGATGTATATAATGAACAGACTAGGTCTATACTGCTCCTACATGGTGTAACAATACATGATGTAGATGTATATAATGAACAGACTAGGTCTATACTGCTCCTACACGGTGTAACAATACATCATGTAGATGTATATAATGAACAGACTAGGTCTATACTGCTCCTACACGGTGTAACAATACATCATGTAGATGTATATAATGAACAGACTAGGTCTATACTGCTCCTACATGGTGTAACAATACATCATGTAGATGTATATAATGAACAGACTAGGTCTATATTGCTCCTACGTGGTGTAACAATACATCATGTAGATGTACACTACCGTTCAAAAGTTTGGGGTCACTTAGAAATGTCCTTGTTTTTGAAAGAAAAGCACATTTTTTGGTCCATTAAAATAACATCAAATTGATCAGAAATACAGTGTAGACATTGTTAATGTTGTAAATGACTATTGTAGCTGGAAACGGCAGATTTTTTATGGAATATCTACATAGGCATACAGAGGCCCATTATCAGCAACCATCACTCCTGTGTTCCAATGGCACATTGTGTTAGCTAATCCAAGTTTATCATTTTAAAAGGCTAATTGGTAACTAGAAAACCCTTTTGCAATTATGTTACAACAGCGGAAAACTATTGTTTTGATTAAAGAAGCAATAAAACTGGCCTTCTTTAGACTAGTTGAGTATCTGGAGCATCAGCATTTGTGGGTTCGATAACAGGCTCAAAATGGCCTGAAACAAAGACCTTTCTTCTGAAACTCGTCAGTCTATTCTTGTTCTGAGAAATGAAAGCTATTCCATGTGAGAAATTGCCAAGAAACTGAAGATCTCGTACAACGCTGTGTACTACTCCCTTCACAGAACAGCGCAAACTGGCCCTAACCAAAATAGAAAGAGGAGTGGGAGGCCCCGGTGCACAACTGAGCAAGAGGACAAGTACATTAATGTCTAGTTTGAGAAACAGACGCCTCACAAGTCCTCAACTGGCAGCTTCATTAAATAGTACCCGCAAAACACCAGTCTCAACGTCAACAGTGAAGAGGCAACTCCGGGATGCTGGCCTTCTAGGCAGAGTTCCTCTTTCCAGTGTCTGTGTTCTTTTGCCCATCTTAATATTTTATTTTTATTGGCCAGTCTGAGATATGGCTTTTTCTTTGCAACTCAAATGTAGCACATTTCAGACATGAATCCATGCAATGCGCTTTTCAGGGGAAAAAAAGTCATAATCACTTTGAAAATAAAAACTTTAATATTTACTATACAACAAACACAAGAGGATTAAAACTATAGAATAATAAACTGAAAGACTAATGAGCATTCTAAGGAAATGACATTGATTAAAATAGTAAGAATAGAATGTAATATCCAACCAGAAATATAAGTTTATTAGTAAACAATATAATTGTACCAATTTTTTTTCAGTTGGTTGAAAATGTTACATGAAATGTAAAATATGAAATATCAAAACCAAATGTACACCCCTTTGTTAATATGTATTAGCAATAATTAACATAATGGTGAGGCATGGAATAATTTAAAATGTATCTTTTGTCAGGCTGAATGTTTGAAATATGAGGTGATTTGAGTCATGCTTCTTCAGTAGTGGAATAAAGACAATTAGCATTTGAATGTTGTAAAGAAATACTGGAGTGATGTGACTGTCAATAAGATTGATTATAGACCAATTTCTGATAGTGTATAGGCTGATAGTGTATAGGCTGATAGTGTATAGGCTGATAGTGTATAGGCTGATAGTGTATAGGCTGATAGTGTATAGGCTGATAGTGTATAGGCTGATAGTGTATAGGCTGCAAGTGTATAGGCTGCAAGTGTATAGGCTGATAGTGTATAGGCTGATAGTGTATAGGCTGATAGTGTATAGGCTGATAGTGTATAGGCTGATAGTGTATAGGCTGATAGTGTATAGGCTGATAGTGTATAGGCTGATAGTGTATAGGCTGATAGTGTATAGGCTGCAAGTGTATAGGCTGCAAGTGTATAGGCTGATAGTGTATAGGCTGATAGTGTATAGGCTGATAGTGTATAGGCTGATAGTGTATAGGCTGATAGTGTATAGGCTGCAAGTGTATAGGCTGCAAGTGTATAGGCTGCAAGTGTATAGGCTGATAGTGTATAGGCTGATAGTGTATAGGCTGATAGTGTATAGGCTGATAGTGTATAGGCTGATAGTGTATAGGCTGATAGTGTATAGGCTGATAGTGTATAGGCTGATAGTGTATAGGCTGATAGTGTATAGGCTGATAGTGTATAGGCTGATAGTGTATAGGCTGATAGTGTATAGGCTGCAAGTACGTCGAAATTAAGTTGTTTTAAAATCGCTGAGCACAATGACCGGAGAAGATGTCTTTTCAACTTTCACTTTCAACCAAAACCGACCATATTGGATGTCGGGTATGGTCTTCTTTTCAACGTCTTTTTAATGACATTTTGCTATTGTAAATAAGACTTTGTTCTTAACTGACTTGCCTAGTTAAATAAAGGTTACATTACTACAATGTTAAAAACATTGTACATTGTGATAATAATTAAAATACTCCTTCTGTGATGTTAAAACATTCTACATTGTGACATTATTTAATTGATATCATGAAACAACTCCATGTATTTTCTGATGTTTAATCAGAGATCTTTTATCAGAGTATCTCTTACCACATTGATGACAGCTATGAGGTTTCTCTCCTGTGTGTTCTCAGGTGTGTAGTCAGATGGCTAGATGAAACAAAATTCTTCCCACATTGATCACAGCTATAAGGTTTCTCTCCAGTGTGTATTCTCAGGTGTGCTACCAGGTTGCCTGCATGAGCAAAACACTTTCCACATTGATTACAGCTATATGGTTTCTCTCCTGTGTGTGTTCTCTGGTGAATAGTCAGATTGCTGGATGTAACAAAACTCTTCCCACATTGATTACAGCTATAAGGTTTCTCTCCTGTGTGTGTTCTCTGGTGAATAGTCAGAATGCTAGATGTAGTAAAACTCTTCCCACATTGAGCACAGCTATGAGGTTTCTCTCCTGTGTGTGTTCTCTGGTGAATAGTCAGATTGCTAGATGTAGTAAAACTCTTCCCACATTGATCACAGCTATGAGGTTTCTCTCCAGTGTGAATTCTCTGGTGTGATTGTAATGTATATAATTTTGAAAATGTCTTCCCACAGTCAGTGCAGCTATAAGGTTTCTCTCCTGTGTGTGTTCTCTGGTGAATAGTCAGATGGCTAGATGTAGTAAAACTCTTCCCACATTGATCACAGCTATGGGGTTTCTCTCCAGTGTGAATTCTCTGGTGTGATTGTAATGTGTATAATTTTGAAAAGGTCTTCCCACAGTCAGAGCAGCTATAAGCTTTCTCTCCTGTATGGATTCTCTGATGTCTTTTGAGGTCTGCTGATGAGGTAAATCTCTTCCCACAGTCTGAGCAGCAGTGAGATGTCTCTCCTGTGTGAATTCTCTGGTGTGCTTTTAGTGAATATGATCTTGAGTAACTCTTCCCACAGTCAGAGCAGCAGTGAGATTTCTTTCGTGTGGGTTTCCGTTGGTGTTCCTTGAGATGTTCTGATCTGGAGAGACTCTTGTCAGCCTCGTCAGCTTCATGATGTTGTTGAGGCTCCCCAGAGGATCCACGGTAGTCACCGCTCTCTCCTGTGTGAACAACAATGTCAGACAGATGGTTAAAGGTCCACAACAGCAGAAATCCACTGTTTATTTTTAGCTAAAACGGTGATTCCGATGACGTTGTACAACAATTTCCGTTCTTAATGAATGTTTAAATGCTTTTACAAACTTATTTGACAATCAGTGAACAACAGTCATATTTTGTCTTATTTGTTTTTCCACTTTAGTTGTAAAGTTGATGATTCTAGAATATCTATATGCATATACGTATATGGTCTCCAATATATAGGCCCCTTTCTGTATTTGCTCAAATTTGCCACGAGGATGATGCGCATGCAATTTGGTTGCAGAAACTTCTCCGCTGAAGAAGAAACCACTAGTCATGGATATATATATGTATATCTACATTGAGCAAAAATGGTGACGATTGTAGTTTTCCACAATGTATTCTGAATATTACAGCGCATAATCAGAGCAAGATCAGGATGCTACTCAAGGAAACTCACATTAAGCTCTGTGTCTATTCACTAATTCACCCTCGTGGGGGAAAACTCAGGGGAGTTCTCATAGGCTGACAGCTCATAGGCTGCTGTTTTATATTCATGTTAAATACTGTTGAAGTAACAGGTTCACCTGCCTCACCTAAAGCCCATTCTGATGGGAAGCTGCTATAGACCACCAAGTGCTAACAGTCAGTATCTGGATAACATTTTTGAAATGCTTGATAATGTATGTGATATCAACAGAGAGGTATATTTTCTGTGTGATTTAAATATTGACTGTCTTTCATCAAGCTGCCCACTCAAGAAAAAGCTTCAAACTGTAACTATTAACTGCATCCTGGTTCAGGTTATCAGACAACCTACCAGGGTAGTTACAAACAGCACAATAACTAAATCATCAACATATATTGATCACTTCTTTACTAACGCTGCAGATATTTGTTTTAAAGCAGTATCCAGATCCATTGTATGTAGTGATCACAATATAGTAGCCATATCTAGGAAAACCAAA